>NC_041375.1:19948540-20251040 GCF_900634415.1 Cottoperca gobio
GCTTTGCTGAGTTTAGCGTGTTAATTATTATTATTATTATTATTATTATTATTATTATTATTATTATTATTATTATTATTATTATTATTATTATTATTATTATTATTAAGTAATGTGAGGAAGCCTTTCAGATTTGTAGATGGAAAAATGAAGACCAGGAGTAAGGCTTTTTGCTACTGTAAAACATACCTTACTGTAATATTAGCTTGTCAATCAAATTAAGCAGTTGAAGCACATCGAAACGTCAATTCTTCATTGTAGTTTATTTTAAGCAACATGTTCAAATGAAATTGTACAAATTTCATGCGAGTTTGAATCCATTCTTTGAAAGAGTGAAAGCCCGAACAAAGAACAAGTGGCAAAGCACTTAAGGGGAACTGAATTGACGGGTGAATTCCACTTTTCATTAGTATAAAAAGTAATGTGCTATATCTTTTATTTGAAAATGTTAGGCTCACTTTCATTGTAGCCTTTCTGTTTGATGGAGGAGTGATCAGGATCATCACAGTTACTGACAACCTGTTAAACTTGGCCAATCCTGTGTGGCTTCTGTTTTAAACAGATAACACTTGTGTGGAAAGGTCAAAACAACATGGTGTCTAGAGTTACACAAAAAAAACGCTGAAAACAGACAGTTATTTGCATTTTGGAGTTAAGTTCTCAGACGCATCTCAACCAACACAAATGGAAAACTTAAGCCGCCCCCTGCTCTCATTTTGACAGATACAAACACATGCATGCACTCAAACCTACACATACTCACACACGCTGACACACATATAAAGATATGCTCGACCCGCCTGCCTGCCTGCCTTTGTCCTCATGCCATTGTCTTTATTAGGGGATACTGGTTCGCGGGGCAGATTTTCCAGCCCCTTGCTGGCGAATTGTCTAACAAGGCAGACCATTTCCAGCAAGTCCTTGGCCCCCCGCCACCCAAATGAAGACCACATTTCTGCAGCAGCCTAAACTGTCTGTCTGTGTCTGCCGTCTAAAGGGAAGCAAAGTATGTTAGGAGAAGATTGGATCTCGGTGCACTTCAAAGCCGTGTGAGCTGCAGCGCTCACATCCTGTCTGTGAGCGACATCACTACATGAATGGGGAATGACTTCAAACCCCAGGTAATAGGTAGCAGCTCGGGAGCATGGCTCTCAAACTCTTGAGCCACAGCTGACAGCAGGACACCCAGAAAGTGACCACCTGCTGCCTCTAGTCAAGCCCTTTAGATGTGGAGACACAGATGTGATTCTTATCAAGGCAAAGCACCTACACAAGCCAAACAATTCTCTACTGCTGATAACCTGATGGGTTATCAGCAGCTGGTATTTATCCCATCCATCATGGGCTAATGCTCTCGGTTCTGTCTCGACAGAAAAGATGTTGCTCTTCTCCCACAAAATGCTCTTGGTGATATATTAGGGGGCAGAATAGTATCGATATGTTATGAATGGAAATCAATAATATCAGAGCACTAATTCATCATGATTACAAATATTAAGTGGCCGGCACACACTGCACACACTGCACACACTGCACACACCGCTGTAGCGGCAACACAAAGCCCTTGTAACCTAGCAACAGCTTCTCCATAACAATACCACTTTATTTCTAGGTATGTTGGACCAGAGAGCACTGATACTCTATGTGGGCCATGAAAACCTTGCATGAAATAACTCCATTATTCCAAACATGGTCAATATGCAACAGTCCATTTGACCATAAAACTCAAAAATGAGATTTGCATTGTGCATTTTTTAAATACAAAAACAGATAACAGAAAAATAATTCCTGGTGCAAATGTAACGACGTTCACAATTCTTGTAGTAACAATTAACTTCTTCTCTGTGACAAATTCCTATTGAGTGATAGAAACAACACAGAGGTGACAGAGCGCACCGTGAGAGCGTAGAGGCGTGCCTGAGATACAGTAGAGAAAGAGGTGGAGGAGCTGTGATAAGTGTTTGCGGAGGAAGAGTATAGTGTGGTGTGTTGTCTTTGTCTGTGTGTGTTTGTGTATGTGTGCAAGAGAGAGAGAGAGAGAGAGAGAGAGAGAGAGATAGCTCATGTGTGTTTGTGAGAAGGAAGGGTATGGTAGGATGAAGGGAAATTGAGAGACGTTAAGGAGCAGGAACAGGCAGAGAAAGATACCATGTAGATTTTCCCATGTGACTGTCCTCCCCGGAGCAGTGGCTACATCTGCGCAATCACCCCCAGCCAACCCCCGGTCACCTCCCCAAAACCCCCCCCAATGCATTCCTGCTCCAGCTGTGGCTTTCCTCCTCCTCTGGTTCTTCTCCTCTTCCTGCTTACTACCATGCTCTCCGACCACTCCTCTTAGCCCCCACACTCACTCTCTCACTCACTTAGGCCTGGGAGTAATTATGAACCCATTGCCAGGAGGAGGAAAGACGGAAAGGAAAGCAGGAAAAAAAAAAAGAAAAGGGAATTGTCTGGAAAACAACTGCTCTCTTACCCCTTGTTCCGATTCCAGGGGCTCAGCTTTGACTCGCACTGCAGGCATTCCGTCAAGCATTAACATCCTGTTTCTTAGGCTGCCTGCGAAAGGAAACAGAGGAGGTGTAAGACGGGTGTTTTAGCATGACTAAGCAAGTCCCACACTCAGTTACACACACACATGGACATCTATGATGTTGTGCCTGCACCCACTGAGAGAAAAAACACATTTTAAATAGACACAAATTTCAAAAGCATCAGAAGCTTACAAAAGAGGAACACAAACGGTGTGAACTCAGTCAATGCACAGCATGATTCCATTTTCTCCATAGTAAAGATTTTCAATTTCCTGGTGGGCTGCTGCAGGCCCAATAACACTTATAATTCTGACTAAAATCCTCTTATGACATCAATGGATTACAAATACTTGCTTTGATACATGGTTACTCAACGGGTACAGCACAGCCGCACAACATGTCCTCCCTAACCACTGATATAATTAAATAACAATTCAAACTTGGAATCAAAGTGAAATTTCAACACTTCTAAATTAAAAAAAAACGTTATACATGATGATATATGTAATATAAATAGCACAATATGACAGTCACAAGCATGCAAACACACACAAAAACATACTTCTTAGTACATCTATACATCCTTCCCTCTGCTGCCTCTGTGCACTGTGCTTCTGCAGAGTGGGCAGCAGTACCCGGCTCCTCAGCTCCGTGCTGTGGCTTTAAGAGGGATACTCAGATAGAGCCAATGACAACAATGCATGTTCCGTATCCCTCGGTCGGGGCCGACCTGAGGTAACCCTTCCTCTTATTATTTTAGCAGCAGTACATGGAAGAATGCAAGCAAGGCAAATAGACTCTAAACATCTCTATTACTCTCCCGTGCTGGCACCAGCAGCAGGATGTGTGGCCCAATCCTCGCAATCAGCAGCGCCGCAGCCACCATGACCACTCTGGTGCGGAGAAAAAAAAGCTCAGCCAATCACAAATGACGTATACTCTCCATCAAACTATTCGAATCTAACAATACATCCATGAGGCCTGTCCAATAATCAAGATTGTTCTCACTCACCGGAAAATCAACACAAGATAGTTATCAAAGACGTTTCTAGTGATGTTAATAAGAATTGCAAATGAAAAATAATCTAAAGCCATATATTTTTCCACTAACTCTTCTCAAGCAAAAGTCTGATCCTGATTGTGTGTGTGTGTGTGTGTGTGTGTGTGTGTGTGTGTGTGTGTGTGTGTGCGCGTGTGTGCGTGTGTGTGTGTGTGCAAGGGAGGCAGAGAAAGAGGGAGGATTTACTCTCTCAATCTGCAACCCCCCAGATCTCGCCTCTCAGGTCTAAGTCCCTCAGGTACGCTGGCTGTGCTGCTATTGTATTGTTGTCCAGGATGTCCTTCGGCTTCAGGTCTTGGTAGGCCCAGATAGTGTTGCCATAGTAACGGCTGGGCGGGTGGAGCTGCAGCCTCAGTCCAGCCTCAAGCCATGTGGTGAGGAGAAGAAGAGAGAGGAGACAGAAAGTGGTGGTTTGTTTTCCTCAAGATGACCATCATTCTGGCAGAGGCGTTTTCTCCTTCTCAGAAGAAATATATATTTCTTTTCAAATTTCATTTTAATTTTCACTTTTTCAAAAGGATCTTTTTTTTGTGCCTCACAAAAGTTCACCTCATTCAAACTTATTTGAACACTCCTAAATTATAACACCTTTCAACTTTGCATTTCAACATTACTGAAATGCAACAACCTTTCCCAATGTGCCAGCAGTCCAGCTCATCGGGTAGTTTGTGATCACCTTCCTAACGAACCGGCCTGCAGCAAGCTATTCATAGGAAATCAATGGCCATTGCATACCTCTGCTTGTGACTGTAGTGACCAAACAGCTATCAGCAGTGAGAGAGACCTAACACTGAGTAATGAGCTAACAGAGTGGCTCAGTGTATAGAAGAGGTCATGTCGAAACACTTTGACCGAAGTCATGTGTCAACCGCTTTTGTTCCCATGAAAGGAACATGTCTTGCCAGTTAGTCCTTCAGGATCGCAAATCCAAAAAGATAACAATATGAACAAAGAGCGAGCTTGAAATGAAGAGAATTTGTTCGAGGTAATAAACCCATGTGTATCCAGTGTTCTCTATCACTAAATTTGGTCTGCTGGCAGCAGGCTTAGGCAACCAGCAGTGTGCTGTCCATCAGCGGTATGAGCCTCTGTGTGTGGGAGATGGAGAGAGGGAGGGGGGTTAGAGGGAAACAGGGTAGATTAAGATCACCTTTCCATTTGCTGCACTCTGAAATTAAATGGCCATCCCAGGTGTGTGGGGGAGTTGGATGGAGAGAGGAGGGCAGTGGAGTGTTGAAGCATCTCATTTCTCTCTCCTACCCGCCCTCCCATCCCCACCGAAATCCCTAGACTGAAAAAAGCAGTTGGTGATTGAGGCCGGTCCTAGCAGCAGAAATGCTTGAAATATACATATGTCAGTGTCTTCTGCTCTGTTCTGCTTTTTCTGTTTGTGCTTACTCGTGTGTCTGCTAATGCATTTCAAAGTATGAACCGCAACTCCCAACACAGAGCCGCATCTTTGACCTTAAGGTCCACTATCTCCAGGTTCCCAGATGGCAATCTGCTCCGTGCGGAACTAGCAACTAGCTGGAGTGAAAGGATAAAGCTCAGGCAAACCAACCCTGAACAGACAAGCTGGATCAATTAGAGGTGACAAATCTCTACGGAAAACCTCTGTCAATCGGAGACCAAATGTTGACTTCATTCACAAGTGACATCATCCATGCTTACACACACACACACACACACACATGTGAAGATGTCCAAACGCACGCAACACATAAACTCAAAATAGGAAACATGTAAAACAAGCCTAAAAAAACCCAACAACCAGTGAGAGCCGGTTTAACTTTATCTCGGCACATGCGAGTGTGAAGACAGATCCTGCTTTACACCTTCTCTGGGTGTTCGCTCACACAGCAATGACTGACATTTTTTGTAAAAGTGAAAGCTAAGCTTAAACAAACTCATAAAACCAGATTTAGTATCTGGCTGTGTACCATCTCCGCTTTCGTTCTCATCTCAATCTCTCTCTCATGTGTACATACTTACACACACACACACACACACACACACACACACACACACACACACACACACACACACACACACACACACACACACAAACACAAACACCACACACCCTGAAACACACTGTAACAGACGGGCCCCTCCAATGCTTTGTTCCCATGTCGAGCGCCCTGAGCAACTGGGTGCATCTGTGTCACAGAGGCTGGACCTGCTGCCACGGCCTGGGATGGAAGATAGATGGAAAAGGGTGAGGGGAAGGGGTTGGGGGCAAATAATTATGGTAGAAACATGAGGAAGTGTTAAGGAAGGTGATAGCAAGAGAAGTGAGTGAGCGTGGGGGCTCGTTGAAGAGCACAGAGTTGCTGGCAGGAGCCGTGGTTAGGGAAGCAACCCAGGGGAGTTAAAGAGGTTGGGGGGGTTTAGAGGGGAGGAGGAGGGGCGGGAGTCATAGAAGCGAGAGAGGGTAGAGAGGGGATATGGACCCGAGCCAAGGCCCGGTCGAGCGCAAAGCACACGGTGCAAGAATGCCAACAGACCCCCTCCCTCCTGGTCCTCTACCAAAAAGAAGAGAGAGAGAAAAAAGGGAAAGCAAGAGAAGGAAACAGCGAGGAAAAACATTTCAAAATGTTGCAAATCAGAAACAAATGATTTACTAGTGCTATAAGTTCAAATGCATAAAAAGGACAGAGCTGTCGGCGATGTGAGGAGAGCATTTCCTGTGTTTGCCTGTATTGTGTGCCGCTGGCCACTTTGCTGCAGCTCACTTCCCTCTTCTGTGCCCCTGGACACCCCAATGTGACACATTGGCCTGATAACCAGCCTACAACTGCAAGCTCACCAGCACACTCCTCCCCTTTTTCTCTTTTGAGTCCCTCAGTGCAGCGAATTTAAGAAAACTAGAATTGACTTTGTAGACCCTGAATAACAAAAGGGCTAATATATGTTTATTAATAAAACATTTATCTTGTTTTCTGTGTAGACACAATAAAGCCACAGCTGAATCACAGCTGACTTTCAATCTCAAACTCAATCTGCTTCATGTTAAACTGTGTGTGTGTGTGTGTGTGTGTGTGTGTGTGTGTGTGTGTGTGTTCATGACCTCATCTTGTTGGCCTCATTCTGGTCTTGAGAGCCCATTCAAATAGTTCCCTGCAGAGTTACTGCATAAAGAGTAACTACACCCAGACAAATAACGGCAGTTTGAGTAGTCAAAGATTCAAGACTTGAACCTTTAATATATAAAGTTCAGTGCCGCCCTATAAATCTAAAAGGCATTAACTACATGTATATTTAGTCATAACCAGAATCTGAGTTTTCAACATCTGTTTCACTGTGAAAAAATATTATGCCTTAGAAATCTGCCATTGAAAATAAACAGCATTCACTATTTGTAAAAGTGTAAACAAAGGTAAAAAGGAAAACTAAAATAAAAACTGCGAGCTTAACAAAAGCTAATTTGCCAAATTCTTCTGACCTGTTTCCTGCTATTAAGAAAATCTATTTTGATGATCCAACATTTTCGTAATTGAGTTCTTTAAACTGCATAATTGAGGCGGTGGCTTAACGTAATCGTAAGAAGGAAAAAAGCTAAAAGCTACCTAGCTTGGATGCCCTTTGGAATGCCCAAATATAGATTTGCCCAAACATTGGGTGTGATAATCATCTTCATCTTCATCTTCATCATTACTCACTAAGTAGCCTTCAAGCTTTAAGGCAGACTGCTGCAATGCTTTTCCTCCACACAAAATCTAATGTGGAGTTACTTTTTAACAAGAGCAAGTGGAAAAAATGGCTTAAGCTCCGACTGTGTGTTTTCTCCCTCTGTTCAAACAGAAACTTGAGATTAGCTCTAAAATTCCCTAAATGTTTGATAGTGCTTATATTTTCTAAATGCGTATTCCAGCAATTTAGTATTGCACTTCTTTACAACAGACAAAGTCAAAGCAGTAGAGGTGGAGATACTTTGATGTTTAGTCCTTAGTATGGGTCAAACTCTAAATGCATTGAATCCTACATTTCCCATAATGCAACCAATGCTTTTTTTAAATACTTTTTTTCATTAGACCCTCCCTGCTAGGAAAATGTCCAAATCTTTCAAATTGATGTCCTACAAATGTGTTTGCAGGTTGATTAGTGCTCCCCATGCTGAGTTAACTGAGCTTTTTGTATAAAACAGCTGGAATTTCCCTTTAAAAATGTCTAACTCCAAACGGTACATACCAGGTAAACAGTGATGATGCTGTGTAATGTAGTGTCTGTGTGAGGTGGGAATGTGTGTTCCCCTCAGACTTCACTCCTGGATGTACTGAGATGGACATAGTCTTTTTTTTTTCTCTCTAATAATTCCTGGCACTCCGTGAATGGTCTCAGAATTTCCATTTCATAAGCCGTATTTTCCTTGGCAGGAGCAGCAAGCGAAGTCTTTTGGATGCTTCTGGGACATTTTTGAACGGGGCTCAAGAGAGCAGAGTGCTGCTACCTCGCTGCTCATAGAAGCATGGACTTCTCTAACCCCCGACAAGCACAATGGCATCAAACCACAGTTCATATGCACTACCCTTTTGAGAAAAAAGAGGGAGAAAAAGTTCCCTTTAGGGTTAAAAACCCCTTAGAGATGCACTCAACTGATGCACTTTACCTCAAAACACCCTGCCCTTTTCCTCTGGGAATAAATCAGTTCCACAGAGGGAAAACACAGCTTCACGAGCACAGTTATTATTAGACAGAATACACTTCTCATACATTGCATGTTTTCATCTCCAGGACATACAGCCAAACTAGGGGAGCTTATCAGGTCCCATCAATTTAATCTGAATGTCATCCTCTATCTGCCTGATGCTATTCAGGCTTCACTTGTTGTTGTATTTGATGTGGCGTACATGAATAACGGGGCTCCCTACTGCACTCAGACATCATCATTCAAAAAACATCCAATGGTTCCGTTTCTTGACGTCACAAAAACTCGGCGGCACAATAAACGCATGATAAAGGATGATTTTATTTAAGGAGACCGTCACTAGCAACAATATACTCTAAAACTCATGACACCTTGGATAGGCCTTGCATGGCGGGAGGATGTTATCGACAAAATGCTTGTCAAATAATGCATTTATAAAATCAAAGACACAGAGGAGAATAGACTGCGACAGCCCCAGATGTGGACACTCAAACCATTTGCACAGCCTGAATGGAGACGGCAAAGGGTGAGTATTGATCCGATTGATCCATACGCCAGAATACAAATCAAGCTCCATTGTGGTGAAACCCAGTTTCGAGAAAAACCTCAAAATAATGCACATTTTTACAACTGTACATAAAACAGGCACAGAGTAGAACTGTCAATAGGTTACAGACCTCTGCTCTTACGGTTACGACAGCAAATTATTTAATTTTGTGCAATGCAGAATGGGTTAATAAGCCTGGTTTCAAGGGGTTTGAATCGGTATCTATATGTGGAAAAGGACTCAGCAACGAGTGCCAAATGTTTTTAATCCCTGCACAATGACCTCATTATGTAAGTTTCTGTACACATCTCACACAAAAATGTTCCTTCATTTACAGTATACAGTCTAATGTGAAGTAAATTCTGTGTGTGTGTGTGAGATGAAGAGCAGTGAACTCATGTTCTAGGATCAACCAGAGAGTGGATACCCATGTAAACACACAGACAACACACACACACACACACACACACACACACACACACACACACACACACACACACACACACACACACACACACACACACACACACACACACACACACACACACACACACACACACACACACACACACACACACATTGCACACTAACAAGGCCCACGGAAGTTCCCATATTCTGGTGGATTGCCCTTGGGGTCCTTGCTATTTCTGCCAGGGGCAGGGGGATCCTGTGTCAGTAATCCTGTCGGGATGAGGGGGATGAGGTCGCCGGATGCAGCTCAAGTCCACTGCCTTGACTAGGACACACAAACACATACACGAACGCACGCACGCACACACACAGACTTGCGTACTGTATATACACACACAAATATACAGATGACAATCATTTGAAGGAACATTTTGCTGATGGGACACTACATACCTCAACTGTGTCAGTATGGTTACACCCTTTTTTTTTTTATATAAAAAGTGCTCAAACAGTAGGCGTAAATGCAGCTAAACAATACTGAACAACAATGACAAAATCTCACACACTGTCACTGTCACGCACATTAAAATAAGCCCATACACACAATTAAAACCAAGCAGATGACAGGTAAATTGTGCCAGTAATAATACTTTAGGCAGAAATGTCCCCGGTGTTTCTTTAAAAGTAAACACCTTGAATTCCTTTATAAGTCTGTCTGCATCAAATATCAAAAATCATTTATTTTACAGGTTAAAAGGGAAATCTTTTGTGAAGTTTTTGTCTGTGTCTTTGTGAAAGCTCCCCACCTCCTCCGCCAATACCAACTCCGTCCCTTCTAAGGTCTTGTGAAACAGTCGGAAATGAAGAAGCTACTCGTTCTGAGAGGAAACACTCAAAGCGAAAAGAGTCAGTCGCTGTCTGGTTTGTCTATGTTCTTATAAAGCTGACTTCCTGAGTCCATGCACTGTTCTACAATCTGGCTACCACACACACACACACACACACACACACACACACACACACACACACACACACACACACACACACACACACACACACACACACACACACACACACACACACACACACACACACACACACACACACTTGTGACCTCTGCCTGTAACCACAAGGAAACATATTTATCTTAGGTTAAGAGACAGACGCATACACACAACTCAGTCTCTCAATATTGCAGCTCTGCTCATGAAAGAAGAATATAGATGCCCATTCAACACAAACAGCCACCCACACACACCTACAGTGTGCACACGCACGCACCAAATCTCACACACACGCACACACACACACACACACACACTCCTCCACAGTGCTCCAGAGAGAGGTAAACAGAAGAGTCTGACATCCTCTTGCATCATGTGCCTCAAATACAGCAGAGAAACAGCTAAACAAGCTGTGACTGTGACAGCTCTAAAGTGAGGTGGCATTACTCAAGTGAGCTTCGACTTAGAAGTCAAAGTAATTTGTGACACCATGCTAGACAGTTTATGTCCAATTGAAGATGTAATCATCAGAAAGAATAAGTTAAATATTCTGTGCGAGGGCTGGATTGAGTTTGGCGCTAAAGAAAGCACAAATAGATACCACTAAACAGCTCCTAAAGAGCCAATACACTGTGAGGTCTTCGTGTTTCAACATAATCAGGTGACCTCTCTAGAACACCCTTCACGTACTTACGCAAGCACGCACAGTAAATGCAGTAGGGTCAGTGGCTGTGCATCTAAAATAGCCACTGACACAAAAACCTCACTTGTACCAAAGGAGGGGGAGGTGACACCGAGGGTAAACGTGTGTTAGTAAATGCAGGCTTTCAGGAAGATACTGCAATATTCTTTGCATGTGTATCGGGACGTTTATGCACTGTATGGCTATCTATCCTGCACGTGCGCATGGGAGAGAGGGAGATAGAGAGAAAGAGGTTAGCTCCAGAAAATCAATAAAGAAATGCACTCAGTGACTCTGTTCTCGTCTCTTATTTACTCTCAGTGCACAGGTCCTAGGTTGAGGTGACCAAACACAGCAGAGCTTAATAATCATCTCAAATTGACAGAGGTGCATCGTGGGCTCAGTTCTGCATGGAATTCACAGCAAATAAAATAATTGGATACCAGTGAATACTTTATTCTGAATGCTTTAACAGCTACAGTGCAAGGAAACCACTACAAAATGGAGCAATACCAACGTTTGTAGACAGCCTGTGTTGAGAATAAAACCTCACATATTGTGAAGGTGTAAGCAAGTTAATAATTTATCCTTTTAGGCAAAGGATTTAGCTGCTTTCTATGTACTGGCAGAGGGTCAGCGTTAAAACCCTGCTCTCATCTCTTGCCTTACCAGGGAGAGGTGGGATGCATTAGATTAGCATCCGCACAATGACCTGCATCCTTCCCGCTACCACTACCACCATGAACCACCCACATGCTCTCTCTTTTCCTCCCCTCCCCAAGGGATGCCAGTATACTCCTGCCCTAATGGGGAATTCTTAGAGTAGGCTACTGCCTTTTATCCCCTTAGGCTCTCTGATAGTGTATGTGTGTGTGCTCGCTTGTGTTACAACATGCATGTCTGAATGTGTGTGTGAGCGATCCCCCTTCCCCCAGCATATGCACTGTGTACATACTACTCACAATAGGTTGTCTACTGAATGCATCACAGCACAAGTGCACTCACATGCACTCTCAAAGATCGACCTAGATGTTTTACAATAACTGTACAATGCAAGCATGGAGAGGCATCCAATACACTGACTCATCTACAGTATCTACTATAAACAAGTCACCTACAAATAATACCAGCTCAAGCACTTTAACACACTCTTTATTTATTTATTTTGTTTCTCTCCCTGTGCCTTTTTTTTTCTCACTTGTCATCTCTTGTGATTCAAATAAAGCTTTGCACGCAGGCATGCACACAGACACAAGCACACGTGCATTTCACTTTAATAGTCTTGCAGAGTCCTCTTGATGCAGCATCACGAAGTGCCTACCCTATCTAACCTCACTTTGTGCTGACGCAGCCAAATCCACCCGAACATTTGTCAAATGGAAAAAGACAATAACGGACCAACCAAAACATTCCAACACACTTATTACACCAAATGTGCGCACAGTTATTTTCACTCACCGAGTTCTTCCCCTTGGTTTGACCCATTCCAGCTCTCCAAAACTACTCAATAAAAGCCAGCAGCTGTGTTTACCTATATTACTCATCTACTCACGCCTTCGCTTCGATCATTTTTCCTCTCTTTTTCAGCTGATGCTGTGTCGTGCTGATACCTGGTTGAAGCCACTAATTAGGAGGAGTTATGGTCCAGAGCTTGAACCTACATTCGGTTGAGTTAAAGCCAAAGAGTCTGTGGAATGCCACAGGCACCCCAAATCGATTCCACATGTTGTATGCACAATTTCCTTGACCTACAGTACAACTGGAAACAAAGTTCACAGTGATCCCTGCAGCATCCTTACACAGGTCTGCTGAAACCATCTGCACGGAGGCTTGAGAGATGCAACTCCCCAAAGATTGTGTAAAGGGAAACTCTTTAAGTAAAACCAGTTCAAAAAGGGTCCAAAACACTCAGAAAGTGCTGACTTTGAAAGCTCTTCCATCCTCTTTTATTGGCTTCCTTCCTTTTCTCCTTCTCCGTATTCACCAACCATATTTGGCTAAAGTAAAATACACACTTAGCTGACAGGGGAAACATCACCACAGATAGACAGGCCTTCCATTGACATACCTTTCCATCCTAGCCATGGAAACATGTCGAGCAACCTTAAAATCAGAGTCTGGGGGCAAGCTCTGCAAAATGAGTCACTTCCAGTAAGCACTGAGTGTGCTACTCTAGAGATGGTGTCATAACTAGAAACAAATAATAAAACATGGATCGCTGCGCTGGTCAGGCCACATCGCCTTAAATTCTGCCTCTCTTTGGTCGGTTTGATGGCAACCTTTCTTTCTACGAAAAGATAAGCTTGGTTGCTCAAGACAGGGTACAAACAATAACAGGCTTCTTATAAGAATTCAACAGAGAAATGCAGAAAAGATAGAAAATACTCACAGTGATGTTTGACAAGCTGTAATCACCCATTTTTATATTGTAGTTCTTTCTGTCTGAGTTCACTATTTAGACTATCAACTTCAGAGTCACTGGCAGTTGCACAATACTTTCCGTACTCTCCTCCTCTCTCTCTCTCTCTCTCTCTCTCTCTCTCTCTCTCTCTCTCTCTCTCTCTCTCTCTCTCTCTCTCTCTCTCGTGCTTTCTCTCAGTCACAAAACACACATGCTCTAGCACTCCATGTACACCCTTAACTCAATTTTGGTAAACAAACGTGGGCTGGACACTGGGGTCAAAGGTTGAATCCACAAGAGAAATCGCAAAGGGAGAGAACATTTTGTCATCTTCTGACATGGTGAAATAACAGCTCGGGGAGTTCAGCTCACAGCCGTCGCCTATTAATATTTGTCTTATTTCACGTGCGAGCAGTTCCACATTGCCCCCAACACTTGTCTCGTCATTCAGAATCAATTAACAGCAAAATAACTGCAAATGTTTTAGGTTGTATAACCATCTCGATCTATGACCTTTATGTCCTGACGGTTTTTGGTCAGGTACATCTATCAATATACAAAGTCACCCGTCTATTTAGGTGCTGTCTGTCTCACATGTTGTACACCGATGCCCTTGACATGCTAGGCTATTGTAAGAGCCTGTGGGTGGGTGTGTCGTTGTGTATGTGTTTCAGGGTCTTTGCCGATGGGAGGCTCCTGTGGCTGAAAATCCTGGTTTGACGCAAGACCACCTCTTAGACCAGGGGCCACAGGAAATACCACAATGCACCTTGAGCACAACCAACCTCTACAACCTGCCTCACTCCTCTTTGGCTTTGGCTTACAGTCGGAGACCCGAATGAATCCAGCCACATAGTGCACTGTGGTCTATCTGCAATCAATGACGATACACTCCATAACACCCACCTGGATCAATGATTCTGCAGTCTGTCAATATGCCAGCAGTTAACCCAGCTGATTAGGGGTAACACAGGGAATTTCACATCCCCCTAAATAAGACAGTGAGCCTACACGTTGTGAGATTGCACATCACTTCTTCCTGAAAGATTCAATCTGTCAACACGCTCACAATTTGTGTGTTGTGATCTGTGGCAGACAGATGATGCCTTTAGTGGGGGGAATCCTGCTGTGCAATTAAATGGGCTGGGCAGAGCGGTTTTGATGGACAGATAGAGTCTATCTTTCGGTGATTGGCTTTTTAATTGAGTCCCCCCCACCTGCACTGATCTCTATCATAAGCCCTTGGACCGTGTCTGGGGTGGGGGGTTGAGCCATCGAAGGAATGAGAGTGGCAGTATGGCTGCTTGATCTTGATGGGGGAAAACAACTATGCACCACATCATATAGTTCATGATAACAACCGTATGATTTTTGAAACGTTATAAAAAGGATTTTAACAAGTGTAGTAATTTAACCCAGACCACGATCTTCTCTTAATTCTAACCAAGTCCTTTTTGATCCTAAACAAAGGTTAATAGCTATTTGAGTTATCACATAAAGATAGTTTCTGTGGCTGTCATGGTATTTCAATATGCTTTTAATGTACTGCGTACCACGACTGAGCTGAACAATGCTTTCAGTCAGCAGTGAGAAGAAATCCAAAAAGCCACTGATTCGTTAAGTGACAATGAAGATTCATTAGAGTCAGTTCGGTCTGAAGATTCAGCGTTAAAGATTCATTCGTACATGTACTAAACGCCACTAATGGCAGCTACACCATTTAGTGCTGACACCTTGGCCGCACACACGTGGTTCAACGCTGCATCAATAACATTAAAGTATATTCTTCAGCATTTTATCATATCATCGTGAATATTGTTATTGAAATAATACCCCGCAGAGTTACATTAATTTTGGGTAATATTACCCTCTCTTGCCTATTTCAGAGCTCCAATTAGATTCTTCTTCGCTGCTCATGCACACTGTACAGAGTCTTCTCTACATGTGTGGTAATATCAGCCTGCTTATTCATGCACAGGGAGAAGGCCGCTTTGTAAATGGATTTAAGTGAGAGTTTAAATGGGCACTAATCTCACTCGGGAGCTGCAGGGGGTCTCATCCGCACATACATGACCCAGCCCCCCTCCCTTTTTTTGTTGATGAGACCCCCACTTCCCCCACTTAAACGCACACAAACACACACCCTACGGCTGTCACACAGTTAAAGGCAAGACAGGGCCTCTCCACAACGAGGGGGTAAAGTCACAGAGGTCAGTGCTCAGTTTCCACATCAAACCCAGGAGCAGGGGCCAGAGTCTCATCCCCCTCCCACCTTTCTCCCGCCCTCCCTCCCTCCCTCCCACCCTCCCACCCTCCTCTCTCTTCTCTCTTGCTCCCGCCCTCCCCTCCTCTCGCCACCATCTCCCCTCCCCCCCCACCCCCCACCCCCCGCACACACACACACACACACACACACACACACTCCTCCTCCTCCCTCTATCTGGATGTACAAATGCCTTTGCTGTCAGCTCTGCCCAGGTCCCCTGTAATTGAAAATAACAGCCAAGGGCCAGCCCCCGGCCACTCTCCCCAACCTGGTGGCTCTCTCCCTCTCTGACAGCCACCCATCAATACCAATGACTATTACCCTGGAAGTGAGAGCGCTGCCGATGACATCCAAGACACCACCCCTGCAACACTCCCACACACACACACACACACACACACACACACACACACACACACACACACACACACACACACACACACACATACACACCTCCCCCCCCCCCAGTGTCCTTCCTCCGCTATCCGAGCCTCCTAATGTTTAACCCGTTGCTAACAGTCTCGCTTCTCTGTCTCTAAGCTGCTACAGTGGGCAACGGTAGGCAAACAATCCTCTCTCTCTCTCTCTCTCTCTCTCCCTCCCTCTCCCTCTCCCTCTCCCTCTCCCTCTCCCTCTCTCTCCCTCTCCCTCTCCCTCTCCCTCACACAAACACACACACACACACACACCACAATGCTTCACACAAATGCACACCCACACGACTCTCTGAAGGCATGCACAAAACTCTGACAAGCAGCAAACTTTTTTTCTAGCGAGAAGTGCTGAGGGAGAGTTTGGTGCTTTGGTCTCACTTCACACTTCCACCAAGACACTCAGGCTGTATTCTACCAAAAAACTGCTACACTGCTCAGCTGATATGTTCTGAAGTTTTTTCGCGAGGTAAATAAGTGAGAAATATGAGATTTCACAACTGGTGCCGGTACTGTAAAGTCAGGATGCTGCTCATGCCCATGGTCATTCAGTGTATAATCACTTTTATTGTCCTCTTTTGTCATGACAGCTTATGAATTTACATTGGGAATAGTGTTTCAGGTCCAGTCAGCACCATGCAGGGTCTCTTGTTTTCCCCCACTGACAGACACCAAACACAATGCCATAGGTGATCTGAGCTGTCATCTGCTTTGACAGGGAAATGACAGCTGAACGAGACACACTGAACACAAGCACAAAGCCCAGCAACGTGACAAATGAAGCACACAGCAGCAGCCAGCAGAGGAACAGGACGAAAAAATGCACAGACCTTGTCAGAAGCTGCAGAGCCGTGGAGACTGTTTTCCTTTCTACAATCCTTTCTGTCTCCTCTCCTCCTCTCCCTCTCCTCTCCTCTTCTCTCCTCTCACTCTGCGTGTGTGTGTATGTGTGTGTGTGTGTGTGTGTGTGTGTGTGTGTGTGTGTGTGTGTGTGTGTGTGTGAGTGAGTGAGTGAGTGAGTGTGAGTGTATGTGAGTGAGCAGCTCCCTCCCCTTCTGCCTCTCAGCTGCTCGGCTCAGGCAGTTCTCAGGAAATGAATGGGAGCGCACAGAGAACTGTTGTACTTGCAAATGACTTACCCCGAGTCACATGATCCGCTAAATGTAGGGTGGGCCGGTGGGTGGAGGCTTCATAAGCAAAGGGAAGACAATATACTCTAAGCTTTAACAGCATGCATCGAATTACACGGGGCCCCTCCGGGGAGGTTTCCGACGCGTCCGCTCTCAGTCAGCCCGAACTCCTTCTCTACCCCTCCCGGAGCGCAGCGGAGAGCCCCTGGCTGGGGGTGAGCACCGGAGCACCTCCCCGTTTAAAGGGGACGGAGAGGAAGGTGTACATGAAAAGAGGGGACAGTTTAATTTTTAATTTTTTTAACTGTTTTTGATTTACAGTATATACGTTTAGTCGTGATAGTTGTTTGAGAATTAGAATGTTTTAATTGTTGTAAATATAATACAATTATGAAAATATATTTTAATTAAAAAAATGTATAGCTTACTTTACTTTCATTAGAGTTGAAACAATTGATTGATTAATCAGTAAGTAGACAGAAAATGAGTTGGAAAATATTTTAATTATCAATTAATCACAAAAATTCCCAAACTGTGAGTCTTGTTATCGTTAACGAAACATATTTATATTTCAGATAGTTGGTCGATCAAAAGAAAAAAGCAATGTATTGACGTCATGGGCTCGAGTCTATTGTTATGGGCATTTTCACTGTTTTCTGATGTTTCATAGAAAACAATTGGCTGATTAATCGATTAATCATCTTCATTTTCATAGTGCATAGTTCACTTATATTGGAGAGATTTTGAATTGTAGATGAAAAATAATTTGATTTAAAAATATTTATTTTACACCTGTGTTTACAAACATAACAGCTGTGAACCTTAATTAGCAGCATTAACATAAAACATGAAATGATGCACTATACTGTTTATTACGGGGGGAACTAACCTGTTATTCTATTTTTTATTATCAATCAATGAAGTATTTAATTGATTATCAGCTCTATAAAATGTTAGAAAATAATACAAATATTGCATCAAAGTTGGTATAATAAGTATAAAAGATTAGTATAAAAAGATGTTAAATGTACTTTCATAGAAGTCAATGAAAATATCAAATATCCACGTTTTAGACACTGAAGGCAGTGCATTTTGGACATATCTGCTTAGAAAAATGACCAAAGCAATTAATTGATTATTGAAATGGTTGCAAATTTATTTTCTGCCGATCAACTAATCAATGATCGACTAATGGTTTTCGCTCTAACTGGCCAAACTCCAAATTCCTCACAGGATATGTGTCTGTATACGTTTTTATGAATAATAGAGCTTTTATTTCTGTGTTGGATTTTAGTCTATTTTCCGACAGTAAAATCACATATCTCATCTCTGCCTGCTTTTTACATGACCAGCCTTGAATAACAGGCTGGAACGTTTCCCAATAATGACTGCTTTTAAAATTCTCTTCTGTGCAGTGCCTCAGCCATTGTACGCATGTCAGTTTTCCTGCTGGTGTTCTCTGGCTTGATGAAAGGTATCTCTGTGGTATGAGAGGCTGATGCTGATGCTGCTCTGCGCCCACAGCCAGTCCCCTGGGAGCTCTAATTAAGGTAAAAGAAGCAGGACTCATCTGCATGGCTGATGGAGCTCATGCCACTCTACATGGTGCTTTATCGTGGAGCTGGAGAAGCATGATTGAAAGCCTAAGAGAGAGAGAGAGAGAGAGAGAGAGAGAGAGAGAGAGAGAGAGAGAGAGAGAGAGAGAGAGAGAGAGAGAGAGAGAGAGAGAGAGAGAGAGAGTTAATATTCATTCTGTTTCACTTCAGATACTGTGTGTCTTCTGTTCGCAATGAATGGAAGAAGAAATTGTTGGGTGGAGACAAGAGGAAGGAATGAAAGGTTTAATAAGGTTTGATGGGCAGGATATAGAGGGATGGTTGGGTCATTGCATGCAGATGAATTAAGAAGTGTATTGTGTGGCTGCCTGGTTTGGAGTGGCTCTAGGTGACCAATGAGAAGAGGTGTTGGTTGAATGAATAGATGGACAGAATAATGAAGGGGAAGGATGATCTGGCCACGGAGTAAATTCTAATGGGATATAATTATAGACTAAAAAAACGAATCAGCTTTAGAAGAGTGGTTAAATATTCCTTTAAAGGTGTTTTTTTAAAGCATATTGCTTTAGAGTTAAGTGCACTTGAGATGTATGATTGTCAATGATTTTATATATAATTATTAAAAAATGACGTTTGAAAAGCGACAGTATAATGAGATATAAATCAGTTCCACTCCTATTTTTATTGAGTAGAGGTGAAATAAGGTAACAATTTTTATCCTCATCTCAAAAAATCAGCTTTTTTTTGTGTGTGTTTCCATGACACCTACTACAATACCCAGCCACCTTCCGACCAATCACACCGTAAGAACAGCTCTGAGGGTGAGAACAAAATCCAAATAGAACAAGACGTGCACAAAATGTAACGGCTGTTAAACACACAGCTAAATTTGTTTTTGTTTAGTATAGTTCTGCAATGCATAGCACACATCCATTCATAACAAGGTGACACTCTTCTTAACAAACAAAAGAGATAACCCATAAACATGTGGCAACAAAGATGAACGTACAGTAACCAGAGCTGAATAATTTGACGTTTTGCCGACTAACAGAAGGGGGACACGCAACTGCAGCTGCATGAGAATATCAGGTCTGTGCACGTTGCTGCAATTAAATGCAATGCAACATACTGTTTTGGTGGCAAAACACTATCAAACTTCCTCTACTGTCAGTCTCTTCTCTGCATAATCCGACATATCCAATTACCCGTTGTTTAAAGCAACCAGTGATTCTAATCTACACAATGCTGTACAAGTGCATACAAACCACAGACACTGCAAATTACAGACATATGGTTACTCATCTCACGGTCTTGAGTGGATTGATAGATGGGAATCATCAATTACAGATTAATATGACATTACTAATCTCAGAGAGAGAAAAAAAATCTGATTTGTGAGATGAGAGGGCTGGCTAGTTAATAGGCACTTTAAAGGCTCTGTGTGTTTGATGGAACACTAATGTAGCATCAGCCGTAAGGCCCGGTGATGATCCTTATAATGACGTCCTGAGGAGCTCTTTCAAATGAAATCCTCGCTGTGTAACTGGTGCCCCAGGAGTCCTGGCATGTGTTGAAGGAAGGCAGGCAGAGTGGAGCGCAAGCAGGCGCTTCGAGGGAGGGGTGAGGACGGAAAAAGAGTGGGGAGGAAGCTACAGAGATCTGTTGAGGAGAGTATAAAGAGGAGGAAGAATAAGAGAGGATGATAGGAGATGGTCTGAGGGACATGGGGGAGGGATCAGGCATGGGAAGGGAGGGATCTGAAGGGGGTCAGATGCTCAACTCAGAAATCCCAGCTTCATCCTGGTGCACCTAGTACGGCTTATTAAACACCAGAGACACAAGCACCTCTCCTAAGGCTACGCCCACTCCACATAGGTTGCTAATGCGTCACCCAGGGGTGGGAGCAGTTCAAAGACGGTGTGGGTGTCTGGGGGCATCATTTGTGGAATGGCATAATAAGCTGTAAGACATCATCAAGAGCATTATCATTACACACTTCTACCTTGCATCATCTGACCCAATCTCATCAAATTATTGTAACACCATTCATCATTTAGTCACACACTGCAAAAAATCTACACTGAGGGGGCGAGTATACTGTGCAAAGGAAGCCTGTATTTGTCTTAGTAAAAATGAAAAAATAAATGTGTGTGTTGTGAAATGTGAGTGAGCGATGTGATGCTCCCTTCCTGTTGTCTCTGGCTGAACTTTAGACTCTGGACTAAAAGAACAGACATGCCAGACGAGGAAGTAGGGAGCAGAGAAACTAAACACAACCTGTTACTGCACAGGCAGGAGGGAGGGAGTGGGAACAGGGGGGAGGGAGTGGGAACGGAGGGAGGGAGTGGGAACAGGGGGGAGGGAGTGGGAACGGAAGGAGGGAGTGGGAACAGGGGGGAGAAAAACACTCAAGAAACGGAGGACGTCCTCTTATTTTTAGTCGAGACAGAGGATATCACTATAATCAATACATATCCACTGAAACACATGTTGTATGCCTTTCCTTTCCGTTTTGAAGTAGAGCACAAACTGTGGAACATAATTTATAGCTCATATTCAAATATTTTTGAATAGGCTTTGAATTCAATAATGAAAAATTGGCAGGTGAACAAAAAAAGTAAAAAAAAAAAAGGGAATTGCTTGTGAGAAAACCGAGAGTGAAGAATCAACTTGAAACCTTGAAAGTAAGATCGACAATATTATTCATACTGTCAGACAGCCTTGGTTTCTAGGCAATAAAGTGCTCACCTCTGGAGCTTCTCTTTATCCCCTGCAGTCCCACTCTCTTCCCTCTGTGAATTCCCAAAACAATAGGGCCACATACACAAAATGAGAAGCGCTTATTCTCAGCTTCACAAGTCAACGATTTTTTTGTCCTACAGAATGAAATCCGAGAAGTGCAATTGGTTGGCCTCAGCCTGTTCATCTGTCCGCCTGCCTGTCATGCGCAATATCTTCGACGATTTTAACAAAACATTGGGGATTGATGCATGTCATGACTCTCTTACTGTGTGCTAAAAATTACACTGGTTTGCCAAAGGAGGGTACTACTACTACGTTACACAGTATTTCTGATGCTAGGCTCCATTTCTAGCGTTTCGTACAATTGCAATGACATTTGTGTACCTGCTTGATTTTACCAAAATCTGCAGAAGTCTTGTATCTCGGAGTTTTCTGAATCTGAGATAACCTGAACGAATGCTTCATCTCACATCTGCAAACAATCCTATTAATTCACATGTGATTACATATCACAACAAGGTGTCATGTTTGCTGTAGCACCTTTTTTTTTCTTGCAGCACATGTCACTCATTAAAAAGTGTCACTGAAGAATATCACATGCAACATCAGGGATGTTCAGAATGCTTTTTCCTTTCATGTGAAAAGCAGAAATCAAAGGGGGGAAATCATTGTGTGGTAAATGGTGTCTTTGTTAAAAGGATTATGTAAAACATGTAAAATAATGCCCTTTGGCAACTATTTATAAGGTTTAGTTATTTATTGGAAAGTGGAAAGAAATGATATGGAAAGTTCATATTGTATAAATATAAATAATTTAAATCATTGTCATCTTTAAATATCCCCTCCAGACATTATTTAAGTATATAATTACATTAGTGTATAATATGATATAATTTTTATAATATATAATAATATGAAATATAAATATCTTTTCTCTTTTCTTTAATAATGGAAGAAAAAGAAAATCTATGAATATGAAAAATACTTTTCACTGCAAAAGTTGAACGGCTGGTTACAACATGTCTCCACTGAGAAGTCCATTCTCAGTATATGTGCGCCCGAGGTTTCGCGTTTCGGTAGTCACCTTTGTGTCGTGATCCATAAATCCATAAAAGCGTCTTGAACTCAGATTAAAGTTGAGCCCAGAGAAACTTTACACCTTCAGTAAATAAATGTTAAAGCAGAATACTAGTGTCAAACTGCACAGACGTCATTCTGCACAATGAATGTCAAATATTAAGTAAAGTAACAACAAGCAAAACACATTTTTGAGTTTAGTTCATCAGGGAGTGAAATCATTTATAAAATCAACTGTCAGGTGTTTGTCTTTTGCTTCAGAAAATGTCTTAATCCTGCAATTAATTTATATGATTATGTTTTGTATTAGTTAGTTTCATTATAACTCTTGATTCCTCTGTAAATAGTCTAGATTATAATCTCCTGTCAAACTTTCTTACATGTATGTACCTCCATATTGTTCTTGTTTGACACAGATTTTCCATGACCTTACCTTCTTATAATCCACACCTTGATGTCTTCAAAGTATACTTAACAAGAAATGGATATACAACATACTTTATATGACGGATAATGATGACTTGTCCTTTTATCTACTGATAAAGTCGCACAATCCAAACATGTCTGGGTTCTTATTAAATTAAACACACGATTGCATTTCTTCCTTATATTCCTTTTTCATTGTGTGTTTTCTCTCCTGCTGCAGGAGCCGCTGCTCACATGATGCAATGCCTTGCTGACTTAATGATTTTTTTTTCAACAGATTGTTGAATTTATACAGTGAAGGATGCCAACAGAGGGTTTGGATATGGAAGTGGCTGCAGTGCATGCAGTATAACTCACGAGTATGCACTGTACCACATGTGTGGCTGATCTTAGGTTGATCTTAGTGGAAGGTGACCTCCACTGGGACCTCCACGTCAGATGTATCCACCTTCCCAGATGTATAGGCCTCTCTTAAGCCATACAATATTCTGATACATGGATATTATAAATATGAACACTGGTGAAGAGAGCTATAAGGAGTAAATTATTGATTCATACATACATTTATACATCTATTTATTCATGTGCATCTGTCAGCAACTAATAGATTCCGAGCATTGCGGCGCTGGTCTGTGGCGTTGACTGCATCGTTAAACTGATAGAAAAGATCGACTGAAGTGTCTGAAATGATATTACGCTTAAAAATAAAACACAGTATTGGAACGTAACGCTTTACAAGTGGGATTAAGCCACATTTCTATTGCTTTCTGCTATGTATCGTTGCAATAAGTGAAGACGGGACTGCAAGTATAGAAGCCAACAATACAGTAAGACAGAAGAAGAGGAAATTAAAAGCAATACAATGAAAATGGAGTCATCTTGAGAAATCCAGAAGAAAGGTAAAACAGAGAAATGGAGCGTTAGGACATCTGCTTGCTTAGGGGGCCTCCCCTGGTCTAGTGGCTATGCATGTGCATGTGCGTGTGTGTGTGTGTGTGTGTGTGTGTGTGTGTGTGTATGCGTGCATGTGTTTGTCCAGGCGTCAGTACACCTGCACAGACTGAGTGGGTTGGCTCAGTGGGTTGGCTCAGTGGGCTGGCGTGGAGCTCCATGGATCCCCCTCCAGGCCAGCTCTCTGTCAGGCCCTGCCAAGGTCAGCCTCCTGCCAGGGGGGAGCGGGGGCGAGGAGGGGGACGCTTCAGCATGACCACCAGGGCCTCAGCACACTGTGTCTAATAGCAACTGCAAAACTCTTGCACACACTCCTAGAGTGAACTTTAACACCAATACAGAGACACACAATAAAGTCGCGAACAAGCCAGCGCTGATAGACATAGGGATAGATTCAAGGATCCCCTGTAGCAAGCCTCTCACATATTTTACTCTCCAAATATGGTAAGACAAACGAAAAGAGACGGAAATAGTTTGGATTAGCTGACAAAGTAACTATAACTCCCGAGCTTAAGAGGATGAAAGAGAAGCTTGGAAAGTTAACAAGGAGACCTGTGTGTTTTAAAACTGCGAGCTCCGTATTATGTCCATTCCATAGCTATCCATTACCTGGATCAGTTACTGGGTGGCTAGAACCAAGGGTGGGGCCTGCCACACTGAAGCCACCCTGAAATACCCGAGTTACAAATGCACAGAAGAAGTGCTGCAAGAAATACCAGGAAAAAAGGTCGTAAATGAGACATCGGACCTCAGCGAGACCACCGAGGGAAAATGCAAAACCTTGACACTTGAGTGGGGATGGTTCACCACGACAGTGACAGTGGCAGCAACTTCAACCAAACTACTAATGGGAATATCAATCCTCTGTTTTACTCTACGTTGCTGTGAGTTTTAAGATACAGTAGCTGAAAGATAAGCCTCCTCACATGGTAATGTGGACACCTGAATTGTACGGCAGCATCGAAGCAATTATCCACTGCCACTCCTCCACATACCCCCACTGCTGTCAAGCCTGTCATCAACACTGGTGTGTGTGTGTGTGTGTGTGTGTGTGTGTGTGTGTGTGGGTACAGAGGCTGATCAGCCACCAGAGCACTCAGTGTTGCTCTTTTGTTGCTCTTTTCCCAGCCAGCAGCCCTTTGGTTTTGTTGCGGTGAGACCTCGTGTTGTTCCCCTTTGGCAGCTCGACCCCTCCCAGACTCTGCCCCATCACCTCCTTCCTCCCCTCGCCTCCCTGTCCTCTCCCCTCACCTCCCTCCGCTCCCTCTCAGGCGTTGGGTAGAGAGAGAACAGCCAGTGCTCTCCAAACACAAGGACAGAAGCTGCCAGCAGGTAGCCATGGCAACAGCTTCTCTCTCACCCGCCACTTCCCCGCTCGGTAAAAGGGAGTGTGGAAAATCGCAGGGCCCCTCTCTTCTCTCTACGCTCTCACACAGTCCAAATTAGACGGGTCACAGTGTTTTTCTGGCACCCGTTTAAATAATCATAGAGATGGATGTGCGTAGAGGGAGAAGGAGGAAGAAAGAGAGGTGAGGCGGGGGCACGCCAAGGGAGTAGAATGGGGGTGTTAATCAAAAAAACACAGATTGCTGCACAACAAATGATTTTCTTTTACCAGACATAAGACTGTGGTGGGTGGAGACAAGGATGCTTGAGATATTTGCGAGCCATGATGCAGAACTTATCTCTCTAATGCAAGTGCAGGAGAGAAGGCTCAAGTCGTAATAATTTGAATAGTTGTGTCTCAGTGAGAGGATGTGAATGTCTGGGAGACGAATCAATTCCTTGTTCCAAGCTGAAGGTTTCCAGATCCATCTCTGTAACTTGTAGTTCGGTCTCTAAAACATCGGCACAAAGTACATGAACAGCAGTACTTATCCAGACTTCTTCAACTCTCATTTACTCATACATTGCCGCTGGCAGATGTACTGTTCAGCAGAGGTCTTACATACTTTTTATGATGCACATGTTTCTATACACTTGTGCAGCAGGCTGATGTAAAGCTCTTGGTGTTTTTTTTTCTTCTGAAAGTGTATGTATCTATGAAGAGGTGCTAATAGTAAGAACAAGAAATGGTATGATGGAAAACGCAGACATGTTGTTTTTTCATGAGCTGCTGCCACGGGCCTGCTGGCTTTTGAAAAAAGAAAAAGAAATTCAACCCTGCTTATTTTCTATTTGATTTACTCTGTGCATGCCTTCCCTCATCAGGCCATGGTTTTGATATTAAGCCAAAATAAATCAGTTTTCATTTTCAGCAATATGTTGAGCCTGCACCAGCAGCAGAAAGAAAACTTCAGAATACAGCCACAGGATTACATCACAACCAAACAATGTCTATTTTTACCCCTAGCTAAAGTTGTTCTTACTTCCAGGAATTTCCAAAACAGGAGAAATCCGAAAGATTGAGCCCAGTGCTTCAAAAATTAAATTAAACTGCAGTCATAAAAGCAAGGTCAATACAGGGATTAAACACATTTCAGGGGTGTTTGGAACTGTAATCTACGGGAGTCTGTATGAAGATAACTAGTTCCAGGTCTTTGTCTCAGAAGGTTTATTTGCTATAATACATTGAAATATAAATATAAATCAATATTCTAACTTAACTGTATTGAATTAATAATGAATTGGCTTAAATTATAGGGTAGTTTGGTCCTTTTCAATAAGTAAAACTTTTAACGAATTCTCTCGCTTTAGCATTTTGTAAGTCTGACAGTATTATGGTTTTAATAAGAAGCCGGTCCATGAATAATCAATCTCCGAACCCATCGACTATGTGTCTGAGGATGATTTAAACTCTGCGGGCAATGGGCAATATTTCTGAAGTTCTGTTGTAGCTCAGCGAATTTCTGGTCATTGTTTCAAGACGAGCGCAAAATGCAGAAGTAAATGCATTACGTCATTGGATGGACGACAGGATATTTTCAATAAATGGGCATGACGCTTCCATTAGTCAAGCAAGAGACAGATGCATGCTCAGCGTATCTAAGTTGATTGGTGTAAAAGGTGACAGTGTCTCTCCATTGGAATGCGATCGGAGACTCTGAATGCAAGGTCCATGACATGATGTTTAGGTGCTGCCCCGAATCACTTAGAGACGCAAAATCGTGTGTGTGTGTATGTGTGTGTGTGTGTGTGTGTGTGTGTGTGTGTGTGTGTGTGTGTGTGTGTGTGTGGGTGTGAATGTGTGCGCTCTCACAAGCTTGCTTGACTTCCCCACATTGATACCAGATGGCCCTTCCCATCATGGGCAATGGAGGAATTCAGCTGGCAGGACCCCTTCTTGTTCATGGTCAGTGTCTCTGTGTGTGTGTGTGTGTGTGTGTGTGTGTGTGTGTGTGTGTGTGTGTGTGTGCGTGTGTGTTTGTGTGTGGGTTTCTCCACGCTCCTCCTCTTCCACCACACACTGACCTATTTGTATTCTGGGCTGAGCAGATGAGGCTCCCGGCCCGCTGCCCTGCTCCCCTCTAGCCTGTCCCCCCCGGGAGGGCATCTGTGGGTCTGCACTGGGCAGATAGGGCAGACCCATCATGGCACCACTTTAAAGACCACCTCACTGGTCCACAGAGAGGGAATGTGTTTGGATTTGGGTGTGTGGGCCTCTGTGTTGGCCTGCTGAGATGTCCCTCCTTCCATCTCTTTGTCTTCAGCGGTGCTGTTCTTCTTGTTCTGACTAGAATTCTGGAGACAAAAGAAATCCGGTTTGAAAACTCACTGTCAAGTAGTAACGATCGCATATTAGGAGGAAATCGTAATGCCAATTCATCGTATGGTAACACATAACTGTAACTGCAAGATTTTAAAATGAACTGATAATTGAAAGCCAGTGGGAGTTGTTGAGACTCTCCATCTCACACTGATTAGTCACTCAGAAGGGGCACGTCTCCATCCTCTCCGAGACGCTGCGTGGTCAGCCCATATGAGTTGTGTGAGTGTGTATTTCAATTCATACTTAGATGGGCTCATTTGAAATCACCCAAGCATCTCTGATAGAGCCCCTATTTTTAACCCCCACCTCCTCTCCACATCCATTCACCCCACACACATTATTTGTTGATTTGCAGTGACACACATACACCCAGGAACACACACTCGCACTGCAAAACTGTGTAAGTGTAGAAGTCTAAGCACACACCCACATAGAGGGTGCCGAGCCATAAAGGAATGCAGAGCGGTATAATCACAGCATCATCAGCTCTGTCCTCAGAGAGAGCGGGCCAATAATGCCCCTCTAATTGAATAACTTATCCACAGCTATTTCCCAGGGGGCCGAGCTGCAAGGCACAGTCGCAGAGAGAGGGGGGCAGATGGCGCTGAACAGAGCAGATCAGCATCCTCCAAGTATCACAATGAAAGGTGGAGTTAGACAAACAGACATAATCATGCAGTATAATGCATTCGTTCACAGGCGGCACATTTTTTTCTCTTTTCATTTCATATTTCCAACAATTAACGTATAAACCAACATCAATTCTACAAATGCATTTCAAGGCAGAACTTCAATAAGTGATGAATAACCAAGCATTGGAACTTCTACATCTATTAAAGCACATAGCTCAGTCTTTGTTTCCCTTTTTTCTTTCGGCATTGTTGAATCTCACAGTGTATGTCGATGAGACCAGGGCTCCTCTCTTATGTGAGGCTGAAAAGCCTGCTATATCCCAGAGCCTGAGGGTGAGGATAATTCCCCTTAAGACCTCCCCAATTCTGGCTCCTTGTTCAACCACCCTTGGGCTCACTACAGGGGGTAACTATACATTCTGTTTCCTTTTCTCCCATCAGACAGATTACCGCCCTGGGAGAGAACACACACATTCTGTAACGAATACTTTCCATGTAAGCATTGCTGTGTTCTGATCATTGCGTCCCTCTGATGCTCAGCCGCTGTGGGAAGAAAATGTATATCCAGACAGATGGGTAATGTATTGGTCGATTATACAGTATGTACAGTAAAGCTGAGCTCAGTAGGAACTGTGCCACATGCCGACTCCTTATGGCGCCCGTTTGATTGAACAGAGATTTCGAGTCCTGATGATTCAGTATGGTTTTTTTTTTTACGCCTAACTAGCTGAACTTCTCTTTGGTGAGCTGTATCTCATCAGCACGCATGATATCTACCCAGGTCGATACCTTCATGCCCACAAGCGTAGTTGAAGTCAATGGAATTTTTATTAGGAAACAATAATGGGAGGAGGGGGTTTGAGGTGGAGAAAGCGAGGTGTAGGGAGAGGTAGTACATTGATTTACCCTTCATAGTTCGTTGCACTACATTTACCCAGCAGAGTGCTCAAATTAGTGCCCTCCAGCTCTCTCCCAATTAGTTTCCACAGAGACGAGGTGTAAAGCCAGTCACTGGCCTCATTACCTCTCCTCTCTCCTCCTCTCGCTCCCCTTCTCTCTCGCTGAGTAAACCACCCTCCAACTCCCTTTCTCTCTGTGTTTTAGTTTCCCCCCTCTCTCTCTACTTCAGCCTCTCTCATCTCCTCCACTTTTTTTTTTTCCATCTCAGTCCTCCCCAGCCTTTGCTTTCTCTGTCTGACTCTCCAGTTCAACATTTGTGTATTTCCCCGTGTTTAAAGTGCAGAGCAGACTGAGGAGAGTACATTCATCTCCAGGCACATAAAGTGGGATGGGCTGCGAGAGACTCAACTACCTGATGAAGAATAGAGAATCTTTCTCTTTTGTCGCTGTGACTGTGGAGCTCTGTAGTTCAGCACAGTCAAGGATACTGTATGACATTTCTTGCTAATACAATAGAGAAATTCTTTCAGCATTTTCTTTAAATCATATTCAGACTTTTACTGAAAGATGCACTTCAGCATGCAATAACTATGTGTGGTTTGTGGTTAACAATGTAAGCATGTAAATGGATTCATAAAGTTTGTAGATTGGATGTTTGTTTTGACAGTCTCTCTATCCCTCTGACTTTTTGTTTTCATAAGTTATTCAATTACCGAATATATTCTGACAGTACTACCCAGTGATGTCTTTACTCTTGATCTTCTGTTGCAGTTTGAATATTTATAAATGGCTTCTTCTTGTCTGTTCCCCGGCTGGATAATGAGCCAGGTGATGTAGGACTCGAGACCTCTGCCCCGACTTTCATCAATTATGATGATCTAGTAATTTGACAAATTCTAAATTTGTTTGTAAAAGCACACACCGCTAAAGTCCAATATCAACGTAAATGATATTTTACACTCAACAAATCAACAGTGATTCTTTTACATCTATAAAATGCAATGTATGGCACTGTTAGATTGTTAACAGAAAGTTTTTTAGAAATATTATTGTTGCAGCAAGAACATTTTTCAGAGTAATTAGCGCCCTAAATATTAACTACGCTGTGATTTCAGGCACAGCCACAGTTAGGGAAGCGTAGTGTTCCAGAACAGAAGTACTGGTTGGGTTTGTGTGGTCCGGGCAAAATAATACTGAAGTTGCCATTTGTAGGCTGCTGTGTGCACTGCACCTGATGTGTGCTTCAAGGCAACAAGAAACATAAATATATACATACGCAGAGTGTGTGGAGAACTTTGGAGCCAATAGGGGGCCACAGCTCAATTTTGCCCTGGAGCACCCTTGCAGGTTAATACACCCCTGGTCTGTTACAGCATACGGTTCTTTCCAGCTCCACAACTTTTGAACTATGTAGTTTGTTTTAGCTAAGAAAGTTTGCCTTAACAAACATGCTGGGTAATATTTTAGACATGTTACTGTCTATTATTGAAATTGTATCCTTTAGTTTATTGACCACACATTGGCCTGTTTATTGGCTGTAGGGACTGTTCCATTCAATTTTGTACAGACTCTCGCCGTCCCCAGAGGATGATCTGTGATGACTTTGGTGATCCTCGGACTTGAGGCTCACATTTGAAATGAAAATGAACATGTGTCTTGACAAAAAATTGTATGGATTGACATGGGTTCTGACATAAATGTAAAAAACGATTTTCTAGCTTTAAGTGACATTCCCATTAGCCTCAGCTGTGCTTTATGTGTAGTGCTAATACGCTAATTTTAGCATACTATCGCTCTAAACTAATATTGTGAACATATATCAACAAATATCATAGCTACCTGCTAAACATCAGTATTTCAGCATTGTCACAGCTTCGCAGAGCTAAGAGCGGGGCTGTAGACACTAGTTTAAAAAATAGGGCGAGAGATTATATAAAAAAAATAGAATCCATTTTCCATTTTATTTTACTATTAGCACTCTTGGTAACGTGTCCGTGGCCTTGGCCTTGCACATTTTGCCTGCGGAAAGGCAAACACCTTTCCCTGCCCGATCACACTCCCCCAGCAATTTCTCCTCCCTCCCCCATGTACAAACCCAGAGAGTATCTGGGTGAGGTGTCAGGCCAATGTACTGCCTGCTACAAAAAAAAAGCCGCCCTGTCCGCCCCAGACCCAGATGTTCCTTATTGATCCCCCTGTGGATTTGGCTGAATGTAACCGCTCTTCTCCCCCCCCCCCATCTCTCTCTCTCTCTCTCTCTCTCTCTCTCTCTCTCTCTCTCTCTCTCTCTCTCTTACATGCTCACACTGCTCACACTGTTTGCATATGTGTTACTCTGTGCTTATATGCATCTCCACTCAGCTGGAAGTGCCGTTTCCCCTCTGAAGTTTAAAATGCAACAACCAGCAGTTATACCTTTTTACCCCCGATTCTCTTTCTCTCTCACTCCCTCCCTCATGTCCACAACACCGTCCTCTACAGCTCCTCTTGGCTGTTTCTGGTTAATAATGTAGCATGCCTGACTGTCTGATGTTGCATTGGGTTGCTGTGGCACCACAGAGAGGCTGTCTACCTTTCTGGGAGACGCTGCAACTGGTTGCCAAGGAGTTGGTTTCCGGGAGGAGGCGAGGGAGGAGGGAGAGTGTAAAGTAGAGGTCTGGCAGAGACAGAGCAAGAGAAAACGAGAGACAAAGACAAAGAGAGTGAGAGGAAACAGACCGGGAGTGAGAAGGGGAGAAAAAGTAAACGAGAGAAAGCATATGAGTTGGGGGGAAAAAAAGACAGATTGAGCAAGACAAGCCAGCACAGCACTAGCTCATACTAAACCGTTGCTCATCACACTGGTCACATAATGATACAAAACAGACAAATCAAGTGGGATACTTCTGAAAGAAGGTTTAGCGTAAGAGATACAACACAGGAACGCTGGTGGTGTTTGTCAAATGTAATGTTGGTGGTACTGTGGAGTTGATAGGTACTGAGCTAACCAGGATATAATGCTTCTTGAATTCCTAGAAGGTGTTCAAGGTTTATATTTGAGCTCTTTTTTTGTAAATTCTTATGTTTTTACATGAGAAAAGAAACACCATAAAGTATTAAGATGTGTAGTTGTAGATTGTGGGTGGAACATGTAATTCACCGGCTCCACAGTGCATATTTATGGCATTACAAGCATAGTCATGGCTCCTAAAGGAATTGATGGATTGAGCTGCTTGTCAATGTTTCACTTAAAGGTCTTTCCCTACAACCACCAGGTTTATGGCCATGTACACAAACACACATATTCACATATACAGATCCACCATAACTGCTTGATGTGAATGTGAAAGCTGACTCTACGCCTTCAAGCCTTAGCACAATATTTTTGCGGTGGTTAATCTGATTCTGCAGCAAGGGTAACGCAAACAGGGTTGTGTCAGAGATGTCTCTTTTTACCAGTGAGCTGCTCTCACATCAATGAGATTGTCTTTATCTGCCTGCTTGCAGCTTGGGCTCAGATTCTGCCCTCTATATACGGGCGCTGGGTCGTGGGAGGCATGTGGGAGAAGGTGCGTGGCATCCGGCCTAATGCACAGCCTGGAGAGAAATACTAACACTTCAAATTCACTGTGACTTCAACACTGCCACAGTTGAGGCTCTCACATTTGGATAGAGATTTTCAGTGAATGAGTCACAGGTTTGAGAGATATTCCATGGGACATGGTCTTCTAATTTAGTTGTGGTGTGAAATGAAAAGAATCAAATGAAAACCGATTGCAGGCATCCATGTCGGGTTGTCAGCCGCACAAGAGAATGGTGTGCTGGGCGTCATCAATCTTAATATAAAAATGCTGCTTATGAAAGTCTTGCCACAAACTGCTCCTCCTCAAACCCCAGGACTGCCTTGTGTTTGACTCAGGATATTCCCCGCTGTACCACATTCCACTGTTGTTCCGTTATTCTGGACTGGGTCCCTGCCTCTTCCTGCCAAAACGCTCCCATAAACACACACCCAACCCTGAAGTCCTCGGTCTGCAGGGGGCATTGTAGAAGTATTGGTTTTCGGAGCCTTTCTCCACATTCAAAGACACGCATGTACATATACTGTACATGCAGACACACTGTGCTGTTACCCTTGCCCTAAAAATACAAGAAGAAAACTCACTTTTTAGGAATGTAACAGAACAAGAGTTTCTTTTATTTTATTAACTTTTTGGCTGCATAATATCAATCAAAAATACCCAATACTGCATGTTTATAGCTCTGGGAAACATGCATCATATTGTCAAAGAGAGATCTACTATTAATGTGTCCGTGATCTTTTTCTAACCCACAAACTGTTGAAAAAAATGACTATTCACATTCTGTAACACCACATTTGCCACAGCTGTTGCTTCACCTCTCACTTGACTTCATAAATGAAGGATGTTTCCTCGACTCAGTTCAGCTACAGTATACAGAACTTTCATTGAGAACATTTGTGAGACGGCTTCTGACCTTTTTTTTATCATAAAAGTGAGATACTGTGTTGAAACATTTCTTCATCTCATGTTAGTACCTCATGTTTCTTGGCTTATTTACACTGTGAACTCTCATTACCCATGAGGTAATGGTAGGCGCCCCAGCACTTGTTGCTTGGCCCTTTTAGTAACACACATTTGAGTCTTATCAGTTTAGGCAGCGGGGCGATTTTGCTCCTTATTATGCTGTTTACATTCATTCGCTGTATATTCTAATCGGATGCCTGTGGCAATTTTTATATAAGGTACAGTGATTGAAAAGTTTTAACTCATACACCATCTTAGCATTTTCTCCTTAAAATCGGCACAGGAACAAGTGCACATGCAGTGGTCAGTGTGTTCAAACTCTTGAGGTGTTCCTGAGTGAACTCTGCACATCAATTATTCAGTTCGATCACCTAGCCTCCTTGCTGTCTCTGTCTTCGTCTTCCTTCATGCTGTAGAGGGACCTGCTCTGCCGTACAGGCAGGCGCAGACAGGGAGGATAGGGGCAGCCCTGTAGATAGCCTGACTGGAGCCAGAAGAGGGCTGGAGCAGGAGTGTTCATTAAAGTCGCCCCAAGAGCATAGACATAGGAGAGGATAACAAGACCCTAGGGTGGCTCGTGTGGGCCCTCACTCCTCAAAAACCATAAATGTATTCCTCTTCATCCAGACAAATCCACAGTATCAGCAAAAATATATACACACACACACTCATTCACCTTTGTTGGAACATAGACGCTTCACTTTTTGTTTTACCTTATACTTTTTTCATATCTTGAAATATAGGATAAGGAAAAAAAATTCTGGGTCTTATTTTTATTTTTTTGACTACCAATCCAATACAGTAATATTTTACTATACCAAACTACAAGCACCCAAGGGCACCCAAATAAGCAATCAGACCATATTATCCCAAAATACTATCACAAACCTTGTTTTTGCTGACCTCCAGTGGTTTAGCTTTCCACCTTACTGCAGTGATGTAGAAGTGTACCATAGGGTGTGTCAGTACACTGTGACATAATTCTTAGGTTGTCTTTGTTTAAAGATAGACAGATAGATACTTTATTGATTACGAGGGAAATTTAGGCATCCAGTAGCTTAAAAGACACATGACAATACACATCTCCCCCCCCCCCCCCCCCCCCCCCTCCCACCATTAAAAGTAAGAAAAAATATAAGAGACAAAATATAAGAAACAAAATATAAGAGTACACTGCAACATTGACCAGTGGCTGTGTAAACCTGAGCAGATTTAGTGCAAATAGAGTCAGTGCCAACAGTGCAGTGCAAATGTGCATACAGATCTATAACCATAAATAAGTAAGTATTAAAATGTCCAAAACTAAAAAATAAGGCTAAAGTGTTAAATGCACTTTGGTTTGCTTTCCCCTGCCATCACCAAGAGGAGTTGTACAGTCAACTTATGACCTCACCCAACCACACCCTTCATCTGAAGTGCAACAGATTTTAAACTTGAGGGAAATAGAACATTGCTTTTCAGTCTGGTATGAAGTTAAAGATAGTTAAAGCTAACTTTAAGTTAAAGCTAACTGGCTGCTAGCTGGAACTAGCAGCCAGTTAGCTTAGCCTAGCATAAAGACTGGAAACAAGGGAGAGTCAGCTAGCCTGGCTCTCTCCAAAGGAAACAATGAAACTCACCGTCACAAAGGGTTGCGTGCTGAACTATTTCTTGACTGGAATTAGTTGCCAAGCAACTAGTAGAGGTTTCAGGAAGTTACTGGTCCTGGCTAACAAACCAAGGGACTGCAGATTCTTTGTTTTTTTTCCCCTTTTGGACAGAGCCAGGCTAGCTGTTTCCAGTATTCATGGTAAGCTAAGCTAAACAGCTGCTCGCCCCAGCTGCATACTTATTGTTCAGACATGAACGTGGTATCAATCTTCTCATCTAACTCTCTGCAAAATGTTGAACTATTCCTTTAAGTTACTCTTTCATGTTGTAAAGTGAAAACAACAGTCAATGTCATTGTTTTACTTAAACTTGCAACTTTGACCCCCGTGTACTTTCAAGAAGTGAAACTACAGTTTTACAATGAAAGTCCATACAATAAAACGTGGCCAGTAAAATGTCATCATAAATTATTGGAATGATGACCATAGTTAAAACAGACCCACCCAGGTCTTGTTTTCTTCCTTTTAAGCCCATTGAGTAAATATGTTTTAGCTGTAATAACAAAGAAAAAGCCAATGTCATGTGCAAAACAAATACTGCAGGCAATACACTCAATACATCCCAAAGATGTTGAGTCTTTAATAGGTTTTTTTATCCAGGCGTTGACTACTGGCTCTCCAATAACTCTCACCTTTGTGTATCGAGCAGAGGTGCAGAGAAGCATTTAAAAGAGCCATAACTAACTGAACGACTCCTGAGGGAGGCTGCCCTGACTGACGTATGTGTCTCTAGGGTTTCTGAGATCTAACTGCACTGGGCTGCTGTTCTCCTTCGTCTGCCTGCCTGGCCTGTTGGGCCCCATACCAAGGCTTTCCAGAAAGACCCCCAAGCCATGCTGCATTCAGCCAGGCTGAGCAGTAAGCTGAAATTAAAGCTGTTTCACTGCGGTTAGTTAAATAGTTGGACAGTGAGAGCATGGGGTGGCCCCGAGTCAAGGCTAAGGCTGTCTGGGCTAGTGAGTGGAAATCTCAAAAAAAAAAAAAAGTGCTATGGGTTGGGGAGGAGAAAAGGGAACATACAAAATAATGGTTTAAAGGACATTCTCATAGTGTTCGAAGAAGGGAAGCTAGGAGATGGCTGTGGGTGTATTCTGTAGTACTGCAAATATACTAAGTGTACTGTCACTGATCCTTTGCCTGTTTGTATAGCAGCACACGGGGAAGGAATGTATTACATAAGATGATAAGATATTTGCTCAACAGGACATACACAGAGTTAGTGTGAGCATGTTCAGTGGAGGGGAGGTTCAAATATATGTGTTACGTTTTACAAAGAAAATATACACTATACCTTTAGTCTTATGTTATCCATATACCATATAAAACATATCATCATCCAACATTAAAAATGACCTTTTTCCCCCCCAATTGTTCTATAGTTAGTTGGTAGTCATACAAATGAAATTGCTGATCATGTGTTTGTCTGAAGGTTAGATGGCCTGTGGCTGGACTTCAGCCACAGAGTTGGAAGTGTTTATTGAATTATATAACAGCTTGACATAAATCCGGACTAAGGAGCAAGGGGTGGATCTACAAGATCCTTTTACCCCCCATGACTTGCTGGGTTTGACCACAAGTCAGGCCAACATTCTTTAGCCTCTTTTCACTGTGTTTTGCGGTCTGTGCACTTTTCATTTGCCGTGCTCTGGAAGGGGCTCGGCTCAAAAATGAATCAAACCACATCAAACTTGTCAGCAGCAAGTTTCCTTCCAAATGATTTCATCCCTGGACCCCTGGTCCGTCTTCTAGAGCAAACACTAAAAGGATCATGCATGATTGTAATCACAACATAGCATTCGCTTTTATTTTCTATTTTTATGCATGTTGGACCCTGTACAAGAGAAACATTTTCCTAATGTTTCCAGGCCACAGTGAATTGGCTATACATAATGATTGGAATGAAGGAGAGTAAATTCCTAAGCCAAGTTCTTTTAAATCCACAGGGGTTCACATAACGTATGGATCAGTCTTCACATAGGAACAGGAGCCAAGACATCTGTGTGACTAGAAGGGACTGATCCCCTCTACCAGAACATTAGGAATAGTAAAAACCAGGATTATCTGGTCACATTGCATATCACAGGCATATATTCTCTGCACAATAGCACATGCCCTGCCTCGCTGCTATTCATTAAGTGCTCTGTGTCAAATGTATAATGCAATTTGAATAATGCATCCCAATTAGCATGTACTGTTCGATGTGCACACATATTTGTGAGGTGGAACTCTTCTGTGGACAAGCATTTATAATCATATCTGAAATTGTGTAGCAAGGGAAACACTCAGTCAGAATATATCTTTCCCTACACTAATCTACTCTGTGTGGAGGTTTTCATTATCCACTGTGTTCCTGTTCAGTGGGGTCTCTGTGCCCAGTTAAGAGTCCTACTAGCCTGAGGGTAAAAGGATGGTAATGGGGATGACGGGAGAGCAGAGCTTAACTATTTCATTGCTTTATGTTTTACACTTGCAATAATGCAGTAAAAGTACAAGATTATTTCATCACCGCACGATTGTGATATCAACCATGTTTGTAATTTGACTTTGTAGGGTGAGTAAATCAGAGGTTTCTGCAATGGTTGCTGTCTATTGGGAGATAAAGTGAATTGAGCCTGGAACTATGACATAAAGCAGTACTGTGCTATTGATTTAGAGCTTTGCAGAGCTTTGTCAGTGGACATGGAGGTTTCATTTGATATATTTGCAAACAGAGTATACAGTATATTGTGAAGCGCATGTGTACATGACAAGAGTCTGTGTTTGTAAGTGCAGGAGCATACAGGAATGGAAGCTTGTGTTCTCACATATGTGACCTCCTGTGTCCTAGAATGTTGCCTCCACCCAACCACACCCCCCTGGTACACACACTTACACACCCACCCAACACACACACACACACACGCACACACACACACACACGCACACACACACATACACACACACACACGCACACACACACACACACACACACGCACACACACACACACACGTATTCCACCCTAGACAGGCCAGGTTGCCAGAGCTACACAAACTCCCACCCATTAGCGGCAGGATTCCAGGATAACCATGGCAACCAGTCTCTCACCCCCGGGGAGACGAGCAGTAGAACTGAAAGGCTCCATTCAATTTCCACATCCCAGTACAGCACACACAAAAGGACACACATGCACACTTTTTCACACACCAACACACACCAACTGACAAGCACACACTCACACAGATTCACACACACACACACACACACACACACACACACACACACACACACACACACACACACACACACACACAGACATGGACACGTCCAACGCAACCCACTTGCTCTAACAGCCTCGCAGTCACTCCAGCCTTCCCTGCCTGCCTCCACTGGGGTGAGTGGGAGCTTGTTAGAGAGACCGCACACTACATCCTCTCACCCACAGTCCTGGACTACACATACATAGCGCACCAGTGAAGCATTAATTGCACCTCACTTGCTGTGATTAGACACACTTTTTAGAGGAAGTCGAAAGACTCTTTATTTAACCACAAAGATTACCTTTCTCTCTCCCCGCAGGCATGATGCATTTTATCAACGACAAAGCGCTGTACTGGGTCATATCTTCTTATATCATATCAAAAATATCATCCATGGTGACAATATGGCATGTGCATGCTTGTCTACCACGGGTGTTATGTCACATGGCACACACAGAGAGGTGAGATTGGTATCATGTAGAGACATTTTCTTTGACACCTCTACAGTATCTCTTCTCTGCACAGACGTAAAAACTCAAGTTTGAGAGAAATTATGTAACATAGAGCAAGGCAGAAGGACATATTGGTATATGATAAGGAGCAGAAGTGCCATTTCAGTATCAATTCAGAGGCTAATAAGGATGTAGTTATGATAGTGAAACCCCTATCCAACTTGAGTGAGCGCAGCATGCTCCAAAAGTCTCCTGTGTCTTAAACAGCCAAATGTACTCACTGGGTTTAACCAAGAGGAGAGAGAAAAGGTTAATGACGCACAGTGGGAAATCAACCTCTGAGTATCACAGATAGCATCATACGAAATGAAAAAGAGAGGCATAGGGGTGGAAAGAGAATGGGTAGAAATGGGTTATGTGAAAAGGAGCAGATGATGAGACCCTGAGAGAAAAATAAAGGAAGACAATGAGGAGGTATTGGCAGAAAGAGAGAGTCATAGACATGTAAAGGATTGACAAACAGGGCTCAGAAGTGCAGGGTGTTGATTATCTCCTGTTCACATTAGAGCCCACACAGACCATTAGATGTGAGCCCAGCTTGAATCAATTTGGAAATTATCTATTCAAGAAATCTTGAGTGGCAAGCATACAGCACTCAGCCTTTTACTAGCACAATGCTGGCTGTTTTTTGTTGTCTTGGTGGCAGATCATGGGGAGGTGAAGATGTGCGAGGGTGCAGTGTCTTGTTAAGAAGGATGGACAGGTTGGAAGAATTATTTTTGGGATAAATCAGGTCAGCAAATATTATTGAAGGGTGTGGTATTGTTTTGGAAACAATGTAGGAGGGAGGGAGGGAGGGAGGGAGAGAGATCTGGAACAAGGGAGGGATGGAGGAAGAGTGCTGTGAGGCTGGCACTAATGACGGGTGCGCCCAGGGCCACACAAGTACAGCTGTCTCCCCTCCCAACTTCAGCAATGTCAGATCAGCATAATAAAACCCAGTGTGTTAGTCTGTGCTCACACGAACAGCTGGGTGGCTTGGTGAAAAGGGGAAAAAAAAGTGAACAAGAGAGAGGAGAATTGTGAATCACCAAATCCTATCATCTCTGCCTTGTGCTTGGAGAGTTTCTTGAACAAAACCCAGTGATGCTCAGGGAGACTCTGGTTTAGAAAGTAACTAGTGAAGGTGGACACTTAAACCTCTGGCAGCCTCTGCTTGGACAAATCCCTTTAGCTTTCATCGAGTTTCCAGAGACTGACGTCAGAATGTGTTCAGAGCGCACTGAGTCACAAACATGCAGGCTCTGCCCACCACCTCATCTTTGTGATTGTGCCCTTAGTGGCCTTGTGAAAAGGATGTACGTACACACAATGCATGATGTCAGAAGTATATCTCCAACCTCGCACCGAGAGTCCCTTATCGCTGATATCATACACCCAGGTCTTACAGGGCTTAACCCTGAACACACAAACAGATAAAGTCAGCTCAAAGACTGTCTGTACGGGACTTGATCTTGACATATTATTTGTACTTTTATTGGACGGACCTACATGTAGGAGGATATCTGCCTGTCTGACTCACTCCTTGTCTGTCTGACCACCCCCTCCTTCCAGCCTGCCAGCACTCTCTTTGTGTCTCTCTTTTTCTCCTCCCCTCTCGCCTGTATTTGTCTTAATCATTGCTGAGGTGATGTGGGCCAGGCAGAGCCAGTGGATAATGTGATTAGAAGGTTCTCAGGCGCAAAGTCTCTAGTCTGATCGTTCCAGTCACCTGAGACTTCAGCCGCATTTGTTGGGGATCTCCAGGTGGAAGATGGCCTCAATAAGATCTTCTTGTTACTTACGGTGTTTGAGCCTCACCTTTTATTGCCTCTTGTTTTCAAAGTGTCAGAATGTGTGCACCAGCCTTGCCCGAGATGTTTCTTAACACGGAGTATATTAAGGCCAGTGGGAATATAGGGGTTGGGCAGCATGTCTGTGGTGTCTTAAAGTGCATGTGTGTGTGTGTGTACATACATATATCTACAATTCCCATGTGTGTGTGCATATAAGGATACTGAGTGTGTTTTTCAGGCCTCCAGAGGTTACACAGATGAATGAAGCATTGGATCAGGTAAGCCGGGCGATACACCCCAGCATGGGCTGCAGCTGGCCCCAGGGGAAAGTAGTGTGTCTGCCAGACCGCCGGGGGGGAGGTGAGGAGAGGAAGAGTGGCTCCTGCGGAAAAAACATGAAGAGGGTTTAGACATGACAGGCGTGCCATTAATCACAAGATTCTCCAGGTAGTGATAGTGGATCTACCTGTTCTCAATGGAGGGAACCAAAGGAATGGACTGGACTCGTCATTAGAATAGGAAAAGTGTGTGTGTGTGTGTGTGTGTGTGTGTGTGTGTGTGTGTGTGTGTGTGTGTGTGTGTGTGTGTGTGTGTGTGTGTGTGTGTGTGTGTGTTTAGTTCTGTTTCTTTTATAGCTCCATTATTGCCAAATTCCCTATTCCTTCTGCCTTTCCTGGCTCTGGCCATTTACCATGAGCCCCTCTGGCAGATGCATCTCTGACAGGTACAGAGAGAGAAAAGCACTCTGACAAATCTGTCACCATGCTAACTAAAACATGTCAGTGTGGTGTGGTGCTGTGTGTCTGGGTGCACGCTTGTGTGTGCCTGTGTAGTGTGGATAGCTGATTGGAATCCAAGGCTGCTGCAGTGAAGAGTTTATTTCATAGCTTTAGAGAAGGGGAGAGACAAGAAGGAGCTTTGAAAGAGCTGGAGAAATGGGAGTATCTGAAAAGTAGGGGGATAAGGGGAGAGATGGGGAGAGAAATCAAGGCACAGCTAAACTATGAGACGCAGTGAAATGTGTCCGTGAGAATGTGTGTGTGTTCCTGGCCTCTGGGGAACCAACTCCTCTCTCTGGACTAGACTGAGCCCACCTGAGTCTCTCCCCCACCCCTCCAGCTGTTTCCCTCTCCACCTCCAAACCTTCTCCCTCCCATCCCATCACCCACCTAACTCCCAATCTCTGTCTGCAACTACAAGCCTGGTGCCGCTCGGATGAGCCTATTCACTGTACAGTCTTGATTTATTTCTGCAGTTGTGTAATGTTTTGCCTTCGAACCACATTATTGATTTAAATTGTGCTACAAAGTAAAAGTTGAGCTGTTGTATAGATATTCCAAGACCTGTAATACTTTGTACTGACAGCTATAGCCCAGTGTTTTCTACTGAAACAACTCCAGATTTTAGACTGCGCCACAAGCAGAGCAGTATGAATTCCCATATAAGGAAGGAGGACCCTTTCTAAACCTTCTCCCTCCTCCTCCTCCACACTCCCTCTTCTACCCCTTCACTCTAGCAACCTGCTCACACTGTCAGCTCACTCTTCCCTTTCTGCTAAGACTGTGATCTAATGCCCTTAAACACGCCTGAGAACAACAGTCCGTGTGTCTGGTGGTTCGTTCAGTTTGAATGCTGTTACTTTTAATTTTGTGTTTTCAGCCTGTCATTCACTGAAATACATGTCTGGACACCTGCATTGCTACATTTTCTTCTTTAAGTTGCACACAACAGTAAATATTATACTAAGCTTCAGATCCAGCCTCACAATTCCAATGGGAGGGATGAGGGGAGCGGGAAGCAGAGTGGGAGGTAGAGATGGATTGAAAGATGAAGACAGTGAAGACAGAGAGAGAGAAAAAAAGCACAAACAGAGCTGATAAGACCTTCGGCAGAGGAAGTGTCGTTCTCAGCCAATCCCCAGTGGATTTCCAGTATCCCAATCTTTCCCTGCTGCAGGATGTGTCCTCGTGTGGGAATACGCAAGGAATGTGGCCCCTTTTGTTTAGTGTGTGATAGGCTCCTGGTTGGCAGTCATTTGTGTGTCTTACTGTATGTGTGACAAGCTCCAGGCCTGGCAGAGGCTGATCAGAGCAACACTCAACAGACCTTTCTGGGTAAGACCCTCCTTGGAAAACAATGACTGGTCTTATGGCTGCTATCTTTCAAAGCCCCTCCTCGGCTGATGGAGCTCTTGCTGGGCTCCTTCTGTGGTTTATATTCATAGAACACAGATTAAACAAAGGACTAAGAAGGCATCAGTGGATCCCAACCTTTGTGTCTGATGTACCCTGTCAGGTGAAGCTAGCTATTTTAATAATTTAACTTTCAGCTTTTTCATCATTTATCCATTCCTTTTAACTTTTTTACTATTTATTCAGTAGCCTACTTTTTAAAGGCCGCAAGCTAACTGTTTCAACTGTTTATCCATTACTTTTTGCTTTTTCACCATTTATCCAGTAGGCTAGGCTACTTGTAATGTTAGCTAACTGTTTCAACTGTTTATCCATTACTTTTAGCTCTTTCACCATTTATCCAGTAGGCTAGACTACTTGTAACGTTAGCTAACTATTTTCGACTGTTTAACCATTATTATTTTTTTGCTTTTTCACCATTTAGCCTATCCAGTAGCCTACTTGTAATGTTAGCTAACTATTTCAACTGTTTATCCATTACTTTTAGCCTTTTCACCATTTAACCAGTAGGCCTTATATTTTATGAATTAATTAATTATTATTAGCTAACTATTTCCCCAGTTTATCATATACTTTCCCCTAAAGATGTATCCATATAGGCTACCATTTATTTCAACAATTGTTCCATTACTTTCAGCTAACTGTAGACTCGCTAACTCATTTTCATGTAATCTTAGTAGACAAGTAGGCCTACCTCTGACTGGGAATCACTGACCTACACCAACGTGGTTTTATCAAACTATCTTCATTTAATTAAATTAATGAACACTTGATTTTTCTTTGTTTCTTTCATCAGAAGTCAAGAATGTGAGTTTATTTAATTCACTACATTACGGCTAATTCAGAAATGTACAATTGGTCGTAAAGGGTAGGCTACAGTTTCACAGGATTTCTTTCCCTACTCGAGACCTGTAGTTCTCTTTGCCCAAGGCGTTAACACAAGTACAACTCTTGAAAAGCCTTTAAATAGACTTTCTAAAACTGTTGAAGCCTACCTTGGCCTTTTACGCAATGATACGTCTACACACAGAGACCATTTCCGCTTGAGGCTATATCCTAAACTTGATGTGCTATCTTGTAGAGCAGGAAAGCAACATGATTTCTTTACGAGAGCTCACCGAGCAAGAAAGGCATTCAAACATGAGTAGACAGAAAACAAGGCAAGGTGTTTATTGAAGAATTTATGACAGTGTCTTTTGTTTTTGTGTAGCCCTCATGTTGACTGAAAAACAATCCATCTATTATTAAGTGTCTTTCATTAAAACACAGTGACACAAGCACTATGTAGCAGTCAGGACTCGGAGCACCTGGTGTAAAATAACAGTCTCATATCTCCGATTAATGGAGAATAAAGGCCATTTTTTATTTTTGGCACAAAGGAATACAATGAAAACGATGTGTAAACAAGTCTGCCAATGGTCTCTTTTTTTTTTTTTCAAGAGTCAAGTTTTTACTGCCAATATTTGGTATCTTTTCAAGCTTAAAGAGAGATGAAAAGGTGTAGTGACAAAAAGAAGTTAGCACATTTAACATATATAATACATCACAGCATTTTGGATGAAGTCATTCATACATTTATGAAAAGCAACCACCTCTTTGGTTCAACGGTCAATTTATATTACGCACAAATACTGTAGATGAGCAAAATACAGGCAAAAAAAAGTATGAGTCGGACTGCATTGGTATCCTTTGACAGATTTCGAGAAAAAAGTTGTTTGGTATGTTTGAGAGATCACCTGTAGTGCAGAGGTGACTCTCTTCCCTCACTCTATTCTTTATGAGATGTTGGGTGCAAACCTTTTCAACGTCACCTCAATTACCACAAGAACATTTCAACAAGACAGAGAACGTCTGGCCGGATTTATCAATCTATCAAACTCTTTGTGAATATCTGTAGCTCCTGTAACTTAGCAAAAGTAGGCAAGTGCTCTGGGTATATGCAAACACACAGCATTGCTAAACATACACATATTGCATTGCATTGCTGAAGGACATAGTCTGCTTGGACTTTACACTGAAACAGACAAATGTGTCACCGCAACATGTCAACAAGGAAGGAAAGACACTGTTAGTAAGTACTTATCTCATGATAGACATCACCTCGGTTTTAATGTACGGGTGTTTTACGAAAGCGGAGTCGAGCCCAGGACTGTTTTGCTTTCAATCAGAACTGGCGACGATGAGTCAGACATGGAGGTGGGATAAAACAAAACTGAGGAGAGAGCCAAGGACACCTCTTTGTACTAATTTGAACCGTCTGTCCATAAAGTCAGACAGCTCACTGCACAGCTTGTTTGTATGCGTGTGTGTGTGTGTGTGTGTGTGTGTGTACAAATACTGTATATATTACGCAGTATCCGGAGAGACTTGTCACCACTCAAAAAGGAAACTGGCATTAAGTTTTTCTTATTTCCTTTGCCGTCTCTCTACTCACCGAAACACTTGAGTTTTACTGCAAACATGAAACTGGTTGTGTGACCAACAGCAATGCAACTGTGGATATGTGTGGTCTTGAAATCTTGAGCCAAGCAACACTAACTGCTTGTAGACCCACCTTTAAAAATTAAAAAAAGAAATAACAAAACTGTCAACCAGACATTAAAAACAGACGTATGTGATGTACATTCAGATCACTCTGCCACCTTAGTTTGTTTTTCTGTGCCCCCCTGGGGAGCGTGAACTCTGTGCTGCTAAAACAAAGGCGACACCGCGAACAGTCACACAGGAAACTGAAAAGGCAGACGACCTCACATCCTGCATGAGCTGGAAGAAACACTTCCTCCTTCAGAGCAGCAAGACGTGCTAAAGATCTCTCACGTGAAGGCAGTGGTGCGGTGCATGAGGGACATGCTACAACATGCCACATACAGTATGTCTGCTGACATTTAAAGCCTAATATGGCAGATTTGTACACAGATGTTTCTGTTGTAAGAAGAAAAATGTTATCGAAATTATCTCTGGAGTGAAATTACATTCACGAATTTCAAGTGAATACAAGGAAATAATAAAAAAAAAAAAGCAATGTGATAACTTTGAGGCAGAGTTTCCATCACAAACAACGGGACATCATACACACTGGTAATGGCTATAAGTTGAACCTGAGGTCCAAAGGATCGTTTGTCAACAGGCAACTTCTGTTCGCTGCTTTTGTGGTTCTACTGAGACTGGCAGTAAATACATCAAGGCAGTGCTCAAAGAGATTTGAAAAAGGCAGAAGCGTTTCTCACTTGTGTCAAACTAGAAAAGTCCCCCGTGAGTACCAAAAAGATCTGAATAAGGAAGGATGTTGATCTCACCTTCAAACTATCAGTGAAACAGATAAGCAGCTTTGATGCACTGATGGAACAGTCTGTTTGCTAATATAACTGAAACCATCCTCCCACTGCTCTATTATATCCTGACAAATACCACATAGATATTTCCCGTCTGCACGTCCAGAAATCACACATTTACAAAACCCGGCTACTCTTACAGCAGTACAACAATAGAGCAGCTGACATTTGTTCGCTTCAGTCTCTGCCTGTGCGTCTGCCCACAGCAGCCAGCCCCCTGGTTGCCATCAGGGCTTCTTGGCTGCAGTTTTGGCTTTCCCGTTGGGTCCTGTTTTGATCTGGGTCATCTCCACATCTGTCAGGGCGTCAGGGGGAAGGCATGAGCGCATGCGTTCAATGGTCTTCTGGTAAGCTGCCCTCTCCTGCTCCAGAGAGCGAATCATGTGCTTCATTTTGCTCTCCCGAGAAAGGAAGTTCTCTACGGTCGTCTCCAGTGTCTGAATCTTCTGCCGCGCAGCCTGGACGACGGAGACATCAGTAAATACAAGTCACACCACAAAAGACAGACATTTGGATAGATGGTGAACAAAAAGCAAGGAAAAAAAACTCCACTAGAAGTCAGCGTGTGTATGACTTCTGTACCAGAACCAGCACAGAATCTCAACAAAAGGGAAATCAAACGAGATTGTAGTTCATACGGAATCCAAGCTTTGTGTAACACACTTGTTAAATGTTGTGGTAACAGTTTATATAGTAAGTCTAAGAGTCCACACATTCTTCTTTGTCACATCAAATATGAGCACAGCACAATACCTCTTTGACCCTCATTAATATGAGGACCATCAGGAGTGACTTTGCCCAGTCCTGCTGCACAGAATCACAAACTACTTGTGAAAATGTTAAGAGCATTTGGAGAACATATAGTGTTCAGTCCCTTTGTCTTGCTCTGGTTGAGTTTAACTTGTGTTTTAGTGCCATCTATGGGTAATCGGAGGCACCATCAGTGTGGATCTCTAAACAAATATGACAGAGCCATTCACCCCTCCATCAAAAGAAGGAATAATAAACCGACCAACAACTTAAATACCCTCCACACTTACACATACGCTCATCATTCCCACTGATATGGATGAAAGGCCATTGTGGAGTGCGACTCTTCTCCTACTTACCTGAAGTTTTTCCAGCAGCTCCATGTTCTGTTTCTTCAACTGCACGCTCGTCTTTTCTAGTTTGTCCAGCCGGTCGGAGTCATCAGGCAGTGGTCCGGCTTCCAGCATCTCATCCTGCAGGACATGGTACTCCACCTCGTACGCATGCAGCTGCTTGGAGATGTCTATCTCCATTGCCTGGCAAACAACAGGTTACACAGGGAGACAGGAGCCATCAACTGACAAGTCAACAGCATCTGTAACAGGATCTTAACTGTATAGTTAGGTCCATAAAATGTGTCTGTATAGAGTTTAAAAGGATTTGAAGTGTGCTTAAGGGTTGAGTGCCACATCGATGAGGGAAGTTGGAAAGTTTTGAGATTTTCATGGGATTTGTTCACAAACATTATCCTTTAATGTTAATTCTCTGGATAATATTTGCACAGGCAAAGTCATACCCATTTCTACACTGTCTTTCCCGATTCATCTAATCCTTTATTAATGAATACTGGATATTTGACACCTCTCAACACATGAACAAGTCATCGTGCCTGGTATCATCTGGAAACCTGGGGCTCTATTTCAACATCCCACTCTGTACCTTCACAATGGTCTGCTCCATTTGTGTCTGAGTGAGGGCGGGAAGTGTAGTCTTTAGATAGTCCACAATGCTCTCGAAAGTGTCACACTCCACTATCTCCCCCTCATGGCTGCTCAGCAGACAGAGGGCCACTTTAAAGATCACGCCGGTCCCTTCGACAAACACGAAATCTGAAGAAAACAAACAAACGGCTTTATAAACACCAAATGCTTACACACATTATCCCTTAAGCTGCAACTATTACGGGGTTATTTAAATGTCATCCTCTTTACAAAATAGCATTGTGCCGTTAAGCATTTGCGTGTGAGCAAACACGGGGGCCATTATTCTAAAAATATACCAAAGACGCGGGACACAAAGTTGAGGGGGAACTGTGAGGCGAAGAGAGTGAGGAACCACGGTGCTGCGTAGAGGCTGGGGCAGATCTCGTGCTCCTCGAAGTGATTGTACAACTCGCGGTGGTAGTCGTGTAACAGTCTGGAGAGCTGGTACATCTGAACCTGGGATCACACACACACACACACACACACACACACACACACACACACACACACAGACACATACACATAAAAACAGTTAATAAAACACACAGTAAAAAAACATGCAGTGCCAGAACAAACTGGTATATCTGGATCTGCAGAGTTGAGAATTATTATCTAGCAAATTAACATTAACCCAGGCTGAGAGCTCCTTAAGTATTACCAGTGTTGTCTTAGAGACTTGCTCAGACACGCATCAAGGCCAAGCCTTTAAAGAGCTGTACTAACTCTCCAACTCTGTATTACAGTGATCCTGACAAGTGCTACAGTGAAATGCACAGCAGACGAAAAAGAAAAGCAGAAGTTAGCTCAAGCTAAACTTAGACTCCTATCAGTTTTACAATTTCCTGACCGTTACAAAGAACACGAGTAATACCTTTACCTCCTCGTGCTGAGCCTCTGCACAGAGAAAAACGGCACAAATTCCTCTTTGCTTTGAAACCTTTGGATTAGTCTTAAAAAAAAAAGAAAAAAAAAAAAAGAACAGAACTGCAGCGTAGGGCAAACCAAGTGGGCACTGCTTGGCTACACGGTTACCTGATATAGATTATACATTACCACGCCTGCTGATGCATTTCACCCCGGTGAGGTCAGCTGATGTTTAACAGAAGCTAACAGAGCAGGCATGCAGGTGTGGTTTGAATAAGGAGGTGGAGACACTTGACTACTGTTTGCTGTTGCTAACTACTAACCCACACAAGGCCTTTTACAGCAGGCAGATAACATCTCAAACAATAATAGTAAAGTCCAGTGTGCTTGTTCCTCACATACTTTCTATGAGTAGAGTTTTTCTGTGATTAAAGCTTTTATTATTCCAAACTCAAAAGCTCAAATTTTTCTGAGCCAAAGTTTATATTGAGACAATTTATTTTACTTCCTTGTAAAAACGGCCCCTTGGTTAGATCTGTTGTGGGAGGTGTGGGGGGGGGTACAGTGTCTTTTTCGATACCAACAGTGAGGGACGCCAAAAGAAGTCTATTCATAGTGGCTTTAATGTTCAGATGATTTGTTTTCCCTCTGTACCAAATGTTCAAGTGAACACCACTTTATTTAACAGTCTGGTAAAAGCTGTAATTTGGCTAATTTGACCTTTTTGAAATTGAACGTTGGTAAGTAATCACGTCTGTTTCTGATCCCTTAATTATCTTGTGGGAAAGAAACTAGACTATTCTGTACCTGAATGTTACTCTCACATAGTAATGTGATCCCTCATATTCTAATAACATGTTTCTCGTGGTCCGCCCAGCCATTCGTGTACCGACCTGCAGAGAGACCATGTCAGGTCTGAACTGCTGCCTGATGCCGAGGTCATACATGAGGAACTTCAGAGTGTCGAAGGCCTGTTCTTCGCACATGTGCAGCAGCAACACTCCAGCCACAAAGCTGATGCCCTGGCAGTAGCCAACCTGTGTGGCATGGAAAATAGTGCACAAAATATGTACTGTCAATGTCATGTGGCATTACAGTGATACACTGTGAGGGGAAAGAAACAGGATTACAGTATGTACCTCTGTATCCAGCAGAGAATAGGCTTTCAGGAGGTTGTAGAGGGAAAGCTGCCCTGCGCCCAGCTGGGCTGAGAAGTACTGGTGCGTGGGGAAGGTCCGGCCTGAGTGGAAGGCAGAGATCAAAGTTATCTGAACATGTACTAAATGTTCATAGTTTCTGTGAGCTTTCAACGTGACGAGAAGCATAAAAAAGGAGAATTTTGTATTAATTTTTGCCCGTGAATAAATAGAAAGAAGAATAACAACCCACTACTGCTTCAGCAACAACTGCTAATGTTAATAATGACCGCTTCCAATTAAAGAGCATCTGAGGCTGAAGCTGTCCTAAAATGTTTTAACGTCGACATCCATCTTGAATAACTTTCCAATGCTATAAATACAAAAACAGTCAAATTCCATTCTTTGTTCTCAGTGACTGTTTGGAAGAACCTTTTTAGAAATTGTGTACACACCTAGATCCACCAGAATAGAATGCTGCTGTGCAGTGAGCTGCTTGAGCAGGTCGTGGTAGGGGGTGTCCATGGCTTGCTGACGCTGGGGCAGCCTGTGACGCAGCCGGTGCTGATGGGAAAGGAGCAGCCAGACCTCCCCACGCCTGCTCTTGGGAACACCTGCGCACAAAAATGGAGACACATGTACAGCTTTATGTTTATAGATACACAAATGCATGGAAGCACGTCTTCACAACCACTTTCTCAGACACAACCACGCACACACACACATCTCTCACCTTGGCACAGTGCACGATACATCTCCTCCTTGTCTTGTGGGACTGTTGTTCTGCCCGGAGCTGTCAGTTTTCTCTCCCACAATGCCTGCGCATCTTTGGAGCACTGGCCCACTTCCTGGTAGTTTAGCTTCATCTTGCGAATATGCAGCTCATCCCGGCTCGCTGCAACACAATCACCAGGATAAAAAAAAAACAAAAAAAGGACAGAAGAACATATTCAACATCATTTTGTCAATCAAGATTCTCTTGCTGCACCAGAAAATCCAGACGAAAGGCCGACAAAAGCAGGGCTGTACTTCTGTTTTTGCTTTTATAAAACAAAAATATTGCTGATTAAAAGATGCCAGATCTGAAAGCAAGTGTGGAACTAGTGCCTCACACCTTTTGTCCTCATTTACCATGGAAAACTTACCACGTGAACACAAGCCACAATACCAACATTGACACCACAGATCCATTTGTATTATGCTGGAGGCATGGAGAGGCTACATGGAGATAGTGGGGAGAGGTAAAACGGACAAAAAGAAATAGAAACACCATAAAAAGTATGATCGTCCTTGATCATGCAAACAAAAGAAGAAGCTGAATTGAATGGATTTAATAACCGACACCCAAAATCATGCAAAAACATCCATCTGCCGTGATCCCGAGGGTTGCTTTCATACCGCTTACCTTCTATTGAAAAGGGTTATTCACAGTTAGGTCCTCAGACCAGCATTGGCATCATCGTAACAAACAAAAGGGAAAGAGATGTGTTGGTATAATATAATATATTATATTATATAATATCTACAGATACCTATCTCCTCCTTTTCTGTGAGAGCTAATGTCGTTCCTACAATCACACTATGCTCTTAGACCTTTATCATTTATAAAAGGTGGGCTTCACTTCACGTCACTGTAAAAAGTGACGTGAAGTAGCTAATGTCCCAAATGGCCTCTACTTCCTGTTCTCCACTACATTCCTCCTCTTGTTAATTTCCTGTTGTGTTTGTGAGAGGAGGAGGAGGAGGAGGAGGAGGAGGAGGAGGAGGAGGAGAGAAAAAAAATAAGTGCTAAAAAAAATGTGGGATACACCCTAAATAACCTCGGCCAGTAGAGGGCGATATTTCCAAATGCTATAACTGTTACTGTTGTTTTTGCTCATAAGTGCCTTTTAACCTACTGAGTGTTTAAGTAGTTTAGCACATCTGCATGTGTTTACACGAGCGTGTTTATGCAACACCAAAACATTTGGTCTGAATATAGCTTTGATCCAGAACATTTGACTTCTCAGAATAAACAGAAATGACAGCGTAAGGAATCCTCGAGCCTTCAATCCCCGTCCACGCTCATAAAGCTTCAGCTAGGAACAAGAGGACTTTAAGAGATCGAATGGTTTCTACTGTAATGAATAAATAAAGTCAAGTCAAGTCAAGTTCATCTTTTATAACCCAGCATCCCAAATCTGCCTCAGAGGGCTCTACAATCTCTACGTCATCCTCCGTCCTATTCAACCCTCGCCAATAAATATTTTAACCACCTTAACAATAAGACTCAGTGTGAGACGACTTCGGGAAGGTCAGCCCCGTGATAAATTATAAATACCACCAGTGTCTGCGGAGAAACAAATACACTGAACATCCAGCAATACTGAATGATGTGGCAGCAACAAGTCTGCAGACATCATGCTCTTCATATTTGTCATCCATGTGACCGAAGGAAGGATTCGTCCCAGGGCGATTGTCGTACTTTATGTGCACGGTAGTAAATGCAACTCACCCTCCAGTCTCTGGTTCTCCTTTTCCATGCGCAGCAGGAGGATCTGCTGGTGGATGGCAGTCTTCCAGAGGACCCGGTAGTCAGCCCCCGTCCTCTTAGGCCTCTCCCCGGACAGGGGTTCACCTGCCGTGGGCAGCAGACGCCCCAAAGGATCCAGACTTGAGTGCAAGCCACGAGGGGAGAGAGGCAGCAGCTCCCTGCAATCAGAGTGGTCTGAAACACAACATCCAAAAGACGTCAATAGAAAATACAATGCATAAGGAATAATAAATCTAATGACGATGTGTTCTATACAAGTTATACTTGTTGGTCAAGATTGTATTAATGTTCTGGATCTGCGAGCTGCATTTTTTAGCTCCCTTGAGTAAACAAAAAAGAAACACTCTAAAAAGGAGGAAAGTAGAAGGATCACTTACACAAGCGCCTTTATCAGTGTTTATCTGACAAGGAGGGAGTGTGGAAATTCCTCTTACCTTTCAACCCTTACTGCTTTCCTCATATATGCTTGCACATTTGTTTTTAAAGCATTTTTCCCACAAGAATCAAATGTCCTCCCTGCCTTGTCCTCATTTTCTATGCACTTGTGGAATATTCAGAGAGTATTCATTGTGTCTGAACTGCGTGAGGCACTGTGTTACCAGACCTGGGTGGTGCATCGATGCAGACTGCTTATTCATGGGTGAAGCGACCCTCAGGAAGATCTTCTGTCTCCAGGAGACCCGGCGTGGGGTCGGAGGAAGACCTCCACTCACTGAGTCACTGCTGCAGCCAGACAGTGTCCTCTTCCTGCCTTCTCCATTGCTACGAGAGAAGACAACAGCGTCACAGACACCCGATAAATGAGCCAGGTGTCATCTTGCACCAACACTCTTTCAGCAACGTTTTACGAATGCAGGCACAGACACATCTAGGAGGACACAAACGCACATACGTCTGAGCTTTTACAAGCTTCCCCATCAACAAACTGATGAGAGATGATGAGGGTGAAACTTGAACACAGTGATAGAAAATATGTACCCGACACTGACCGAGTCCCAACATCCATGTTATTAATGCAGAAGGTAGTGTTGTTATGTAAACTGACGACAAACACCAGCCACACAAACAGTCAGAGCTGACTCAGGTGCATGCGTGCTCGTTTGTCTTCTGGAAAAGAAGTTGCTTTTGTTAGTGGAGAAGAAAATGTGGTTACTGAGCTGCTGGAGGGAAAACTTCACGATCACCGTTTCATGTTACGTTTCACGTTTGTCAGAGTCGTAATATCCAGGCCTTGAATTTCACACCTACAAGAACACAACATTTAGTGTTGAACTAAATCCTAAAGGTCCCCTTTTAACAACCAAAATAAAGTGCTTAGTCATATGTGGAAAATAAACATACGAGCATGAAATGTGGGTGAAATAGAGTGCAGCACGGCTTCTTTATGAAAACATTATTCTCCATATTTCCCTCTTTTTTTTACATGCATAATGATGCATCCTGCAATCACCGGCTCTGCAGCACAAAATAATTAGTATAATAGCAGCAGAATTAAAGAAAAGGTCTATAATCTTTTGCAGGCTGTGTTGTTTTACTTAAATAATCAGTAAGGCTGCATTCAACTATATTTGATTAATAAATGTGACAATAACGTCATATCAGAAATATTACAGTTGCTAAACCATTTTAAGTTTTTTGTTCCCTCTTGCAGGGAAATTACATGATAGGCATTTATTATATGACATATTGTGTTTACACAAATAAACGGAAATCCTGGCACCAATCATTTGTTTTTCCTTTTTTGCATTTAAGACAACCCTTTTTACAGAATATAATATACACTGAATGACTCAAATAACATTTTTCCTCTATTAAAGAAGCAAGATCTATGTGTTACTCGTTGCAGCTACAGTAATTAATAAGCCTGGTCAGCACACAAGTGCCAGTCTGATCATGTGGACAATGAAAAACAGGAAGTGACCTGTATTGAGACAAATGTCACCATGAGACCATGACTCTCACAGCTGTTCTGCACATCGCCTCTTCACTTGACACCTCTTATGTCTTTCTGTTAAAGAAAGTAACATAAAAGAAAACACTGGGGCTAAGTTATCTCACAATGTAACAGATAAAACAAACCTGGCTGTAAATATCTTGACATATTCGGATTTAAATACCCGGCAGGTTCGAAGCTTTCCTACAAGTTGACTTTTAAACCTACTCTTATCCATCTTTAGAGGTAATTTGATCCTCTTGCTGCATTATCGCTGAATATTCTCAGAGGAGAAAAACATGCTGTGGAAATGCCATTTCACGATGGTCTGCTCTACTGAATCTCATTCATAATGGAAAGTTTAACCTTTACTTTCTGCCATCCAGACACCTAGCACACCGTGCCTGAGAGAGGAGACTCTCAGTGGTACGTCTTGTTTTCTCAAACATACTATATTAGCTGATTGACATTAACAACAACCTTTCAGCTGGTCAGCAAAGGTGAAGTGCTGTTAATAAAGGCTGTAAATCCCAGTTAAATAACAGTTGTGCCGTGCAAAAAAGCTTAGTTCACATGCAAATACAACAAGAGAGGGGTGTATCAGCATCCCCTTCTACTTCTGAAAGCAACAGGAAGAGGGTGGGTCCAGCTGCAGAGACGATAGGAAAAAAAGAAACCAATAAAACCAATAAAATGGTTGCTGTGGATAGAAAAAAGCTGAGTGTTAAAAGGTTTTTGACAGCCAACACGAATACGACTACTGCCAACCCAGAAAGGTGGCCGATGCGTTTGGGTCTAAGTAGGGGGGTTTGTCTGTGCACCCCCTCTCACCTCTTGAGGCTCCCACTGTCTGCCAGGGAGCTCAGGGAGCCCAGTGAGCCCTGGTAAATGCTTTTCAGGAAAGTGGGGGCGGAGAAGGAGGAAGGGAGGCTGAAGGTGGACTCGCTCTCCGAAACGCTGCGCGTTCTGGAGATAGCCACGGGACTGGGCGAGCCAAACACGAAATGCCCACAACATTAAAAAAAACAAAACAATACAATAGACGTTACACAAAAGAAAGGGCTTTTGGTGAGAGCACTGAAAAACACTGCGGAACACGAGAGGGATCAAAACATTGACAGGAAACTGGTGATGCTATTGTTCAAGGATAGAGGAGCAGGAGGTGGAGAGATTAAGGACTGATCAAAGCGCTGCAAATAGATTACATTGTCTCCGTGTACATCAAGGTTAACTAAATATTTAGTTGGTGTTCAACTGATTAAAAGAGAAGCAACAGGTTCTGAGTTTCCAAGCAAAGTTAGCATTAGCCATATCTTCAAACAAAACACAAAGTCCTCATTTTCGTACACTTCCCTCCGTGTCAAACATTGACTTCTGCAACATAACTAAAGAGGTGCATATTCTGCATTAATCCTTATTTTCTCACACAGGTTCAAACTAGTGAAGTGTAAGTTACCTGCTCTGCAGCAGTTCTGGGTTAACAGACTGTTGTCTGCGCAGTGGAGCCTGTTTGCTCTGGCTGGCCGGTTGGCCCTCGAAGGAGATGCGTTTCTTCACAGGTAGATGGCTGAAGGTGTGGGCACGCCGACGGAACTGCAGGCTTCCGGCTTCCGGGTTGTCGTCGGGGAAAGCGGGAGGTGAACCTGGAGGGGAATGATTGGGAGATTCCTCATCCTGCTGAGGAGGAGAGAATGTGGACGGGAGAAAGATGTCAGTGCACGAGTGAAAACCTTTTACATTAATGTACATTAATGAGATTCTATATCTAGATTGTTAAGCATGGTTGGATGTTCTGATGTATCTGGGTGACAGGATTAAACAATGAGATAATAACAAAAGGTCAATAACATAGGTATAAGCAGGCAAAATCCAAAAGGGTAAAAATAACTCTAAATGTCTTTGAAAGTCAAACCACATGAAGCTAGTAACTCTATTCCAGAGGCCCCAAAACACCTCAATTACTCAAGTTGCAGCTCTGCACTCACCTAGCCAATGTTACCCCAAAGCCAGACTCGTTACAGGTTTAACTTTCCACTCAACACTGTACTCTGTGTTGTCTCATGCCTGGCAGCACAACTCCCACTATCTATTGTATTCTAATGAACAAAGTCCTGTGACTCACAGCATCACACACTATTGGTGGGGAGGACCTCAGTGGCTCAGCTGCACATAAAAACCCTCCAATCTACTTCCTTCATGCTTTTACAGACCTCCCTCTCTAAGATCTGACATGACAGGAGACATTCAGCACTATTTGCTACGGTCACTATCTCTTGCACTGCTAATCATCACTTTGCAGGTTGCAAAAGGTAAAGCAAGTCAACTGAATGGCTTAACTGTGATGTGTAGATTTTAGGAAACACTGATAAGATAAAGTGACTCAGTGGATGGACGCTCGTCTAGTGCCGTGTCCTATGACCGGGATAAGGACAGGCACGGCTCTGCACAACTGGACATCCTGTCAACCGAACATCCTCAATTTCCTGCTCGACTTTGGCATCCTGACTCAATCCCCAGGTGACTACTTATTCACTTGAGTAGGCCTACGAGGCAAACAACATTCTTCTGAATGTCACTAACATAACAAAGAGGGGCACAGGTGAGCCTTGGAAGAATGTACACATGTAATGAGGTCACATACTTTTGCATAGAACAACAACAGAAGGACATCTATGATACACAAGATGCTCATAAAAGTACGATTACTCCGTCGTCAGAAATAGGGTTGTCTGTGTCATTCATTAGCTTTTATTTATTTTTATGCAAAAGCCAGTATTGGTGGTAAAGGTAAATAGATTTAGCAGCTTAATAAAATCCCATCACTTGGAGCTGCCACTTGCAGGCTTATTCCCTGATTTGGGGTTTCATATTTCTATTACATTTGACATGGCATGATGCAACAGGCATGACAGCTACGTGAAGGGTCCATTTCATACCCGAGTGTTAAATACTATGAGCAACATATCCTTACTTTTACACATCAAAGTCTGTTTACGGGTCTTAAGGAGTAACATGCTAAGCCTTTTGTGGCTCCAGAGGGTGCTATGTAAAATCTGATAAATTGTCTCAAGTGATGTCACTTGAGTCAGCGTTCGTTTGGTCTGAAGACTACAATTTAAAATGAAAAAAGAATTCTGGGGGTGTGAAGATAGAAAGAAGTGAGCATAGCAGAACTCTGTAGCGCCTTATCTGTACATGAAGCTAGCAGCTAGAAGCTACATTAGCCGCTACTAGCATAAAACAATTGAATCTTGGACTGAACTGTTGGCGGTAGAGTTGCATTGTGGGTAATGTAGGCACAGGCACAAGAAAGAAGTGAGCGTAGAATAAAAACAGATTACATCTCTTGTTCTGTTGCATCAATTTTGATGATGAGTCCGACAATGTTCCAGGATTGCAAATGTAAAATCGGTGGAGTTCTCTTAACTTCATCATGAGTGATGGGGAGTCAGTGGGACTGCATCACACACTCACTTCACATTTTGCACAGCTGTAACACAGTGGAGCCAACAACCCCAAATGGTTCCCTGACAGCTCTGTAAACACACTACCTGCTGTACTCTTCTGTCTTTTGGCCAATGCCAAATGTTGGCAGCGCCTGGCATTCATTAAAGTGAAAGCATGCCTATCACACTTGTCTTTTTCTTAGGACAGAGACGGAGTATCAAATGCTTTTAAAAGCCACTGGGTAAAAAGAGAGAATTCCCAAAGTCCCTCGAGTGAAGTTCTGGGAATTGTCATGTTCCCCTCAAGAACACTCACCCTTTCAAAACTGCTGATGCTTCCCATGCTTCCCAAACGGCCCCGCATCCGGTTTGCACCCTGGTGACAGAGGTGATTACACAAAATGAAAACATGTTCTGAAATATAATGCATAAATAACAACATGTTTACGCAATCCTTTTTCAAAAGCGCACCAAATTGCTCAAGACAAAAAGTGCAGTCGTATGAATCATAAAATCATAAAAAGGACTTAAATTTCCTGACTCGAAAACATTAACAGTGTCATTGATCGGTTACGTCTCTGAGACAGATGGCAGCAGAGGTCTCAGATTGCGTGGATCTCACTACTAAGGATTTATTCTGCTGCCTCACTGGCAGATATGGGTCAATGCAAATCCCCTGGATGACAATGACACAGAAACAGCACAATTGATACAAAGAGAGCGCAGAGACACATAAAAGTGCACAGTACAGTGGCTATATTCTCTCTGAGGTGAAGAAATCAGATACACAGTCAGGGATTACATTTAGAGAAAGACAGGGGGAAACAAACGGTGGATAAAATAACAGCAGGATAATAAATTAAGATAGGAGGCGGGGACAGAAAGGAAAAGGTGGTATAAATAAATAAAAACCCTCTCTTGTGACCTACTCTTGCAAAGATGTTCTCAAGGGAGCTGGTGAGGGAGGTGCGAGCTTTATTCTTGAGAATATCAAGTTTGAAGCGACTGCTGGTGGCCGAGCCGTCTGCTGCCGATGAGCTGTTTGTTGCGTTCTGTCAGATGATAACAATAGAAAGGCAAAAAAACTAAATCACAGAAGTTATTAATAGAAATGTGACTTAAGCATACAGAAGCAAACCATAATACCGGATCTGTGGTTGGTGTTCTGCCATTTTAATGATAATATCAAGATCATGCTAAAGTAATAATCCACAGCCCTCATCATTTAAATGTCACGCTTTCCCCCGCAGCCATTTATGGAAGATTACAGTGATTCGATTGATAACCAGCTCCGTTCTTTAATAGGAACATTATTCTTCCAAACGGGGAGCGATGAACGTTACATCTGAGACGGTAGCAAAGACACATTCTATGCAATTCTATGCAACTCCAGTTTGACTCGTTTGTTGGAATTCAAGGAGTTCAAACGGTCTTAAATAATTATGTTGATCTTTTTCTGTCGCCTTGTCTGTTTAAAACTGTGCTGAGACACATTCAATTACGTTTGATTTGAGTAAAAATGTCAGTTAGTTTCAGTTATTTAGTAGGTAAAGTAAAGAAATCTGAATACGATTTGTGTTTTTTTAGTATCTACAGGGTTAAGTATTCACCTGCAGGGCTTCTCCGATGTGGAGGTGAGACTTCTGTTTGGTTCCACAGAGCTGTCTCAGATGGAGAATCACCAGCTCATTGTCCTCTTGGTCTGACCCGGGCTTCAATCTCTGCAGACGTGGATACACAAACACTCAACAACCAAGATGGAAAAGAAACACTGCTTTGAAGCACATGCACCATTTGTAAAAAAAAAACTAAAAAAAACAATGTCTCTACAAATGAACAATCACTAAAAAACTGTCAATTTGTCGCTAATTTAGCAGGTAATAAAGAGTTCTTTCTCTAAGCAGAGCTAACCTTACCTGAACTCGCTCAAAGATCTCAGCCTGCTCATTGTCAGTCAGTTGGGAGAGATATTTTTGGATGGCTAGCTTTGCTCTGGGTGGGTAGAGACCTTGAAACAAGAGGAAATAAGAATGCTCTTTTATGTTGCCTTAACTCGGAATAACGAGTATTAATACATCGAGTCAAGGTAGAAAGAGCAACTGTGTTTACAACTGGCTAACCTTCAAGCCGCTCGCACAGCTTGTGCAGGTCATGCATGGGGCAGGCTTCACATAGCTGGATCTGGGTTTGGTTGCTCTGCAAGGCTGCAGCTGTACTGAAGGCCTGCTTCAGGGTCAGCATCACCTCATCCACCTGATACAGGGCAGTCAGATGCAAGGACGAGACACACACACACACACACACACACACACACACACACACACACACACACACACACACACACACACACACACACACACACACAGACACAGACACAGACACAGACACAGACACAGACAGATTAAAATAAAACCATAATGTTAAGAGCAAAAGATAACGTAATTTGAATGCACGTGTTTTGTGTGACTCACCAGGGACTCACTGGCACACTGGAAAACGTAGCACACATACTGACTGGGACCAGACTCTATTTGGTCGCGACAGATGAATCCAAAATGGTCGGATTGCTTGACGCCCTGCGTTAAATTCAAGACAAAACAGTACACTAGAATAAATCACAGCAATGACAGATCAAACATTTGGAATCTTTGTAATAAATCCAGCAATACAAATCTTAAAATTGCAACAGCACATGTCACTGACACACTAATGGCTCATGACACTCTCCATTTCCCATACAATTATTAAAACGACCCCTTTGCTCACACTAAACAGTCTCTTTATGCAGGATGTCTATTTAAAGAAATGGGATCGCATCAGGCATTTACAACATAAAAACATATTTCTACATCACTGGTAAAGATGTACTTTGTGATCAAATTAAGGATTTTAAAATAAAAGGCTTGCTGTGCTGCACAGACGGGCAGTAATGCAAAGAAATGCATACAATTATTCTGAGCCTATCTTATCGCAAGGACTGCAGCAGGGACAGAAAAGAGAGGCTTTTAGTGTAAATACAGAGAGTAAAAATAAACCAACCTGACAACAGGATGAGATATTTTTGAAGTTCTTCTCCAGCACCACCGTTTTACTGTCAGGACTTATGAGATTTACTTCAAAACGCCCGACCTGTACAAACATAAAAGTATGTTATGGTCAGATAGATTCATGCAAGAACACATACAGATACATAAAAAGTACTAAAACAAATGAATAATACCTTCATACAGTTTGTGGATCATGGATACAAGTTGAGGAAAAGACAATCTCAGTGTCAAGAATCTCACGACAAGGACTATGGCTATTCTGAGACTCGCTCAATCACTTACAAAACACGCATAGCACTCTCAAAATCGAGGTCAACAACTCTGCACCAACGATTTTTCCCATAATTGACTGCTATGTTGAGTATCATATTGAGCGTTGTGCTCTAGTTTTTAAAATGAGCTTCATCAGGAAATGGACATGGCGAGTGAGGAGTGGCAGCTGGCTCACTCTGCAGCCCGCATGCTTTTCACAAAGCGGTGGCTTCACGTCTGAACGGGAGTAGTAGCGCTGCACTCACAAATTCTACTCAGGAGTTACAGCCTCTTTATCTGAAGCGGTAACACACGGCAGAGCTCGTCTGTACATCATAACTGCCAGCCAGCGGGTACATAAAAATGATTTGCTGTAGCGTGAACCTCAGAACTAAATGCAGAGAGGGGTTCGATGACAAATGGCGTGATGCAAGCAAGCGTTTGGTTTTCTGCTATGACAGATGGGAGTCAAGTGAAACAAGACTAGCCGGAAACCTAATACATGACATGTGGTCAAAGTGCTTAATTGAGGCTAAATTGTTACAGGGACAGTGAAAAATGTTTATCTGAAATGTAATAATATTTGTTCTCAAAGGGTACTGAGGTAGCATATTATATGACGTGGTTTAGCTACGTCTTTCAGTCGTTTTCATTTAATATATTTAATATAATCATGCCATTTTCAACAATTTGTTGTTCTGGGTTACTCGTCTAAAGTGTTTTTGTCCTATTTCAGTCACATGCCCGTGCGTAGCTTTGTTAAACAGATCAGACCTAGATTGCATCTTATGACAATTACGAAAACAGGCCAGCAGTTGGAAACAAAGACACAGGAACTGAACGTGGGTCTTGAGGAGTTTCAGCATTTACTCATGAACAAACTGAAACTGAAATTGTACATTTACTACCATCTGACAACTTTACTTCTAATTTCTTATCTGCTCCGATCACCATCACTGTCTCGCTCGACCACGCACGCCACACACTGAGCCCGTTCCTCTTATAGCATACTGTATGTTAACACCCGACAAATATAGGATTGAAAACCTTGAGGCGAGAGTAACAAACGCGTTTCCCAGCAACAACAACCACGTATTGTGGCAGAGGCAAAGACGTCTTCAGCGGAAACACTGCAGCGTCTATCCATTTTGAAAGAGCAACAACAAATTGGGAAACTCCACCTCGTGTAACTTCATCACTCTCACCGACCAATAGTGTTACATCATCACTTAGCAACTCTATCACTCGTGGACGACTTTTTCATTTATAGGGCTGGCTCCCGATTTACTGTGGTCCAGCAAAGTGTCATTGACAAGGGCAGTACATTTAGAGTTCTAGCAATAAACCCAATATCTACTAGTATTTCCAAAGAGTATAAAATATTACTACAACTCAGTACAACTGTCCATCTATACCTCAATCACACATAGTATTCATTCATTGCAAATGACTGTAATTCAAATATAATAGATCCCTTGGTCCTGGCCAGGCACTTGAGTGCAAACTAAGCAGGTTTTAATGAAAGAACATTACTGTTATGATAAAGCTCCTCAGTGCTCAACAGACTGAGCTTCCACAGTTAGCTGAACACAGAAATAAGAAACCTCAGAGCCGCTGAAACCAAGACGTCAGCAAAAGTGCAGCACATCATTACTTTTCATGGAAGTCAGTCCACAGCATTATCAACGTTCCTCTACCTGGAAGAGCATGGTGCGGTTCTTGTCTGAATCAGATGGCTGAACGTGGTTTGGTGCGCTCGAGTGTCTGCGGCGCGTGGGACCCATGATGACGCCTTCCCCCGGCTTCCTCTGCAGACTCGCTGCCAGGCTGCTGCAGCGAGTACGGAACTCCTGGGGCTCCTCGAAGCCAGAATCCTCCAGGATGCACTCGGGAAACGCTCCTCGCAGGCTGCTCTGACTGGTACTGTTGGACAGGCTTTTACCTGAAACACACACAGCAAAGATACACATGGCTGATTATTTAACATACATGGCACTTTTAGCCACTATTCTTACTGGTGTACAGGGGCACCACATGACCAATCAGAGAAGCCTTAACAAAATCATCCTCTAGTCATACATGTTCCCTTATCCCATCAAATATTATATAATCCAATAATAATAATAATAATAATAATAATACAATTATTACACATACAAACCAGCTCTACCCTGCAACACAATAACAACGTGGGTTTTTAATAATGCTATTTAACATTAAATCTTCTACATGAATGATCAACTGGTGAGGATGTTTTCAACCAACTCCTCTTGCTATCGTTAGCATATTTAGCTAGCAGCGCTGTCACTTCTTATTTGAAATTCAAATTTGTGTTTTGAATGTGGGAAGAAAATGATGCATGTTGTAATTCCAAATACAGTCTAAATGTACAACAGATAGTTTGAAGAGGTTTTCCTTGTAGTCCAGCAGAGGATATTAAATTAGAATGAATGAATTAAAGCTTGTCCAATTACATTCCCTATTGACCCATCAGTAAACTAAACTAATAAATAGGTATAGAAGAGGACACTAGCTGTGCTGATTGGATAATCTTGACATAAAAGCATCTGAGAAGCAGTGTGTGGACGTGTTTTGAGTTCCAAAATGGCAAAATTAAAGTGTTTGCCAACTTTGTAAAAAGCAGCTGCCTCACTTTAAGCAAACAAATGTGAGTATTCACCAACGTCAACTGAACAACCTCGCCTGACTGCCTCCTCGAGACACAAAGTGGCGCCAAACGGAAAAATATAATAACTACACAGAAGGGTAAGACACTTTCTGACCACAGACTCATCAATATTGCTGGCCACACATGCTTATGTGACAGTCACAGTTCATTGTATGGCACGCATTACGCTATACAGTTGCGTTCAAATTCATTCGAACAAATAACTCGATAAGCCATTTTATAAAACGAAGGACGAATCGTTTCCAAATTTACAAAGACTTTCAAGGAGGTAAATCTGCCACCCTTATGTATACCGCATATGTGCCGAGATAGGTGTAGCAAGAGTAACCATGTGGTAGCGGGGCTTGGCGAACACATTTCTATAAAAGAGCTAATGCTAATCCTCAATCTGCATGAGGCTGTTACCTCCAGTCATGTCCTCCACTCCAGAACCTTCGGGGTCTTGTATACTCTCATTCAGAGCAGAGGAGAGTGGGTCTCCTTCTTCCCCAATGATGATTTCCACAGAGGCACTCTCCGTGGACCCCCGCTGGCCGTTGAGCAGGCGCAGGCGCTTGCGCTCGACCTCATGCAGACGAAACTTATCGATGCAGTCATCGACGAGTGTGGCTGGAGCCTTTTTGTGCAGAACTGTCACCTGGAATTGTTTTTGAAATTCAACAGCGTGGGTACAATAGCCTAATCAAAAGGGAAACAAATTCATGTTTTGAGGAGCACATTATTTTTTTACCTTGCCACAATAAAGCACTTCAAACTTCTGGGAGTTGTAGAAGGACTCTTCAACTTCCTGTTTGGGCTTGGCGTCTTCCTTTAGGGCTGATTTGGACACTTGGCGAATTCTGCTGACCACCTCAGTGACCTGTAGGAAAGGAGAATGGAACAAAGTGATGCGAGGAAAAGTTAGAAATTAACGAGGAAAACCATAACAAAAGAGAAAGGGAAGTAAACTGGAAACACGTGCCAGAGGAGCGTTTCTCTGCAGCTCTTCCTGTAAGTGGACAACATGAGAATAACATAACTTCAACACAACTGACAGACACAATAACAACAACATTGTTTTCAGTTTCTATAATATTAGAAATCAGATCATATAAATGCAGGTGTTCGGGACATAAATGTAGACTCAATGCACAAACGCACGTCAAAGCAGAACAAGTCAAACAAGAACTTGACCTGTCCTCATGTTGCGACTTTAAATAACTCAAGGCTAAAAACCAACTAAGGCTAGTCAACAACAGACAGACCAAACACAACATTGGTAACAGAAGTAGGTGAGGAGACGGGAAACGCCCACGCTAGCGTACAGGAGACAAAACAAAAGGGCTGGAAGGAATCAGAGACTTGAAGGTCACTGAGCCTGTTTCTGCTCCGCTGTGTTAACCTTGTTCAACTCCTGCAGGGAGAGCTTGTGCCATCGACACAGGAAATCGTTTCTGGTAAATTGCATCCAGGACAAAAACAAGTTGAGACAGAAAAAGTAAGTCTTTCAAAGCACACTCTTAAGCAATACTTGGGAATTTGACACCAGTCCATCAATTGAGATTACAATCATTTTGTAAGACACAACAGGACCGACAACCTCTGAGTTCCCATTCCCTAAAAAGCAAAAGCGCCTACTAGAACCATGGCCAAGGTCAGCCAAATACCGTGTTTAAGACAACAATGAGCGTTAAAAACAAACAGTGGCTATCTGATAAGAGTTGCCTTCTGACTGTTGAGCAAATATACTTATAATGTAGACAAGGGAGGGAAGTTATGTAACAAAATCAGTCTTACTTCAGAGGTGTGACCAGAACAACAGGATAGAAGGTTGGAGGGACAAACAGGAAAGAAATGATTGTGAATACAATAAAACATCCTGACAAAGTGTATCCCTGCGTTATGGTGGAGGCCTGTTTATGTACGAAACACAGAGATCAAATACTCGTCTGCCATATTGCTGCTGGGGCTATTTTAAAAGTCCCATTTTCCAAGTGCCTGCCTTCGCAAGGGTGGAGCTGTGCGCGGCTGGTGACAGAGGGCTTCATTGAGATGAGGAAGACGGCAGGTGGTGGGTGGTTGTTCATACATACGTACTCTGGCAGCTGTTCACTCGAACAAAACTGACCTGTGTAATTGATTTCCTGGCAGTTTTTTCTGGAATCCTTGAGAACTTTCAAAGTACCTTGTGGGATAACTGCAAACATCAAGGTGAGGAGACCAATGTCTACACATAAATATTCACAAAATAACCTCAAACATGAAAAAAATCATCGGCAAAAGCAGAGCTGACACTATGAGGTCAAGGTAATTCAGAGGCCTTGATGCAGCGAGGCCAGTGTAGGAAAAAACAGCGCTGTCTTAACATTTAAGAAGGCCACTGCTGGATTATACATGTGTAACATGACGCCACAGCATCATTTGATCTGATTAATTATTTGCAGTCAACCTAATACAGAGCCAGTTAAAAAGGTGCTTATTCCTCGGGTGGGGACAGGCACAAAGGGGAAAGAAGAAAGCATTGTGTTTTCCACTGTAGATCTATTCAAACACTCCCCCCTCCGACGGTTCTTCAAACTGGTTTTTAAATATAACCTTCGCCCATCATTGCCTGGCTTTATCAAACAATATTAGTGACACTGGATGAGATCCAAAGCCTGTCTACATAAACTCCAGCAGCTTTAGAGCTTAGGTGAAAACAAACAGGAGGATTGTCCCCTCTGAGCTGGTGGAGTCCTGAGCACTCTCAGTGCATGGCTCATGTCACGTCAAACTTCCCTACGATAGACCCTAATAATATCTGATCAAACAGACGCTAGCACATAGTTCTGTTGCCCTTATTGCCAGCGTTAAACCCAACCGCAGTGAACCCAACACACCTGCCCAAACTATCTACAATTAGGCCTTATTAGGCACACGGGTTATCATTGTGTCAATACAAGATAAAAGGTTGAATCAGAGGCTTGGAAGATAATTCCCCGTGTCAGAACAGAAGCAATACAAGATTACATGCTTTTTAGGTAAAAAGTAATCAATGTGGGGCGCCCTGGTAGCTCACCTGGTGGAGCAGGCGACCTATATACTAAGGTTGAGTCTCTACCGCAGCTGCTCGGGTTCGTATCTGACCTGTGGCCCTATGCTGCATGTCATCCCTTCTCTCTCCCTCCTTCCTGTCTGTCTACAACCTTCAGCTGTACTTTCGTAAAAAAGATAAGTATTTTCTTGTTTTAAGCAATCAATGTAAGTTCTTGCAAAGTTAATCAAAAAATAAATAAAAGACAAGGACATCAAATTAGAGCTAAACTTAATTTCTCCAAACAAACAAAACAAAAAGGAAATTGAATCAGAAACCTCCTTATGAAATATCGGCAACTGACAAAGAATTGTGTCACTTATGAATATAACTTCAAACCTGGATGAATACACATAACATAACCGTCTTTGTGTGGCTGGAACTCTGCAGGGATTGGTTCTAAAAAAAGGAGCTGTGACGTCCTCCCAGTGCTTTTCCATCAGCCTGAGGACAAACTGGGCTCTGTAGTTTAACAAGTGGAAGTGTATGTCCCAACTCAAAACAAAGCAAGACAAACATTGTGTCGCCTTCACAGGGGTCAAGGAGCTCATATCATAAGTTAAAATCACAATGTGTCAAGACAGCTTTATATTGCATTAAATGTGATTCTTCAATGGAAGATCCACGTTGTGCGTCTTTACTTAGTATGTCATTACATTACAAATGTCATAACAAGGAAATTATGTTATGAAATGATCCGGGGTAGTCAGTTCTTCATTAGAACAAGTTTACTCTCACATTGTGTCTTCAATCAAACAGTACAGCCGGAAAGATAATCAACTTCAAAGTCAATTTGTTCCCAATGCACTTTTACCAGAGCAAACGTGACCATGTTCACGGCACCTCACCTGCCCTGGCTGACCAAAGCTAGCACAGGCGTGACTCAACAAGTGTATTAACAACAGCAGAAGTCATGTCTGTTTTCTATGTTACTCCATAACACAGACGGAGATATAAAATGTCTGTTGAAGTTTCCTAAATGCGATTAGATTTTGTATAGTGCAGTCGAGCATGTCACTATTGTTTGAATGATGACCGGCACCCACAAGACAGCACAGGGTCACACAGTGAGAGGTTTCACTGTGGCCCAGCTCCAAGTGCGAGTAGAGGTGGCCTGTGGTGTACACTGTGCAGGCTCACAATGTCTATTGCTGGCTTGATAACAGCACAATGGAGATGCGTTGAGTCGGTGTTAAATGCGTGCATGAGAGTTTCACTGAGGACGTAAATGGTTGTGTCTGGCAAAATGTTATGTATAAGCTGTGGTGTCATGGATACACCAATCAAGAGTCCAGAGATTTCTTGGTGTTAAAACAAAATCTGATGAGCCAACTAAGCTTCTTTGCTCTACAAGACATCATAAGAGGTCATTTCATTCTAACCCTTCACATCATAATAGTAGATGCTAGCCTTTACACAATGTACCAGTGTCATGTCTACAGCTAAGAATAGATTTTAAAAGCATGCCTGTCAGTCAAAAACAAACCAAAGACATATCATTTCTTCAAACGTATTCAACATCAACAGCAGTTCAATAAGAATATCTGTATTATAAAGAGGAAACACCTGGCAAATAATAAAATCCTTAACAATGGCTGTAACAGGGTGTATACATGGCCATGTATGCATTCCACATGGTCCACCTTGCACATTTTGCTAGCTTGCTGGCTGCCAAACCAGTTTCTGTGTTACGTAATAATACTGAATGAGGTATGTTCAAGATGCCTTTCTGACTGCTGCAAACACCAGACACTTTGAAAGAGCGTCTGCCTAGAATGTTTGGCCTCTTCTACTCTCAGCTTTCACCGGCAGACAAACAGCCTGTGAGCCCTGCACACATACCACAGGAAATCTGACACAACGCCAATTATGCGTTGTGTCAGATTTCAGATCGATGCAAAACGTGAGCACAACTGGATATCTGTTTGAGAACATCATTTGCGAAGGTTTCCTTGTTACTCGGAGAAACGAGAATAACATTGACAACTGCAAGACTCCAGTTTGTCTTACAGCAGGTGAATAACCATGTTGGCACAACTCCAAACCCCAGGACTCATAAACACAAAGAAATATGTATTAAGCATCACTGCTGCAAACTCTCACTCGCACGTCAGTAAACACACAGACACCAGGGCTAATGGGGGTGAGCTCTGCAGCACAGTGCCTTACATTTACACTATGACCTCAACTGCATTTCAGCAAATACCAAAAAACATGACTGCATGTTAATGTTCAAACACTGACTCCCACGTTCCTGATTTTGGACTGTTTACCACATTTTCAGTTTATTACTCAAGAGTGGCATGCTGATCAGCATGTAAATGTGCTGACTCAATATTGCCAATGCAGTTGTTGTCACACTACAATGCAGTGAACGATTAGTCAACTAACCGGTTGGTCAAGTGATATAATCACCAACTATTTTAATAATCAAATAATCGTTAGTTTAGTTTTCATGCAAAAATGGCAGAAAATGCTGTTTTTCAGCTTCTTAAACTTGGACATTTCCTGCTTTTCTCTGTTTTATATGTGTACTCTTTTAATGCCTTGTGTTTTATATTGTGTGTTGGGATGTGGGGTGTGGCATATGCTTTTTGTAATGTTTAATCTTCTCATAATGTCAAATGTTACTATTATTAGTCTACCTAGTCCCCAAGGACTACGGACAGAAAAGAGCTATTTGCTAAAAGCCCTTGTTTAATGTTCTTTGTACACGGTCCCTGTTCAAAGAAACGTAACATTTCACCTTGGACATTTTACAGACCGAGCTATTAATCGATTAATCTAGAAAATAATCTGCAGATTAATCGATAATGAAAATAATCATTAGTTGCAGCTCTACCAGTGAGAGGTCTCATCCCCTGAAGAAGAAAGCACAGAAATGGATTAATTTTGACAAATATCCAGGGTCCTCTGTTTATCATTCCCACCGACCAGTGGCCTAAATACTTAATACCAAAACAAACATGTTTGGACCATCGACTAATCTACTGTGTGTTTGAGATTAAATGGCATAGTTGTCACCTAAAGGAGATTTAAATTCTGGCTTTAGAGGACATTCTTTTGTCTTGTGTTTACACATACAGCTAGATTCAGTCAATCATAAACTGTATATACTGTATGACAATATAAACAGGTATTCCTAAAAATAAACCCTGACATAAAGACATAATGGATTTACAGTTAAGGACCGTCAGGACTTTTAAATAATAATGTATTTGGGATATCATGAACACATTATAATGAGAGATTTATGTTGTACGAGGTCTTTAAAAGAAAATGCACTTCTTAAGTTCCTATAGCAATACATCAATAATATTTATCATTTGAGTGATTTACACTACAGATCTTGTTATTTTTATATCGAAATGTTCTCAATATCTTGTTCTTTATCATGCTTTTAGGTGCGCTTCCCTCTTCCTGGTATAGTTGCTGTTGTGTCACGTGTAAAGGTATGTTTGACAGTTGGACAGGCCTACCTGGTTGGGGTCGCAGGCCTTAAAGACGTGACAGGACATCTCGGACTCTGGGTTGTCGGGCTGGCCTCGCAGGAGATAGGCAAAATAGGTGAGGTCATTGCTGTTGTGAATGAAGCGAGAGATGAGCTGTGCTTTGTGTTCAAATATAAAGACTGAAGAGTTGTTGCTGTTGGACGGGACACATCGGATGAAGGAGAGGTTGAGGACCAGCTGGACCTCTCTCGGCTGCACCACGGGGCCGCAGTCGCCTTTCTCACATTTCCTGCGGATCTCCGCCACCAGCCACGGCAGCATGGGCAGGGTGGTCCGCCTGTCGAGCGAGGACCATCCGATGTAAGTCAGGGCGAACCTCCTGTCCGACTTCGGAGGACTGTTCTCCCTCTCATCCTGACTCTCCATGTCGACCCAGCAGACTTTCAGCCGAAGCTCGTTGACAGCGATGTGGGACTAAAGACTACTTTCAAAAATGATGTCGATGTAGCCAACCATTCCCTGCAACCAAGACCAGGCGTAGTTGTAGTTAGTTTGCAACACTTTCCATGTCCACATCCACAGTGAAAGTTCATACAACGAAGCGATTTGCTACATGCACAACATGTGCTCGTGCTGTCGATCAGTTGCAACACTTCATGTTATCAAAACCTCTCCGATGGACAGTTTTCCTTCTAGTATTTCAAGTAAATTCACTTATATGGTCATGCATGTGTAGCTTGCTTCCCTGCTCTGGTCCTCCACTGTTTGCATGGGCAGTGACTCAAAAGCCAAACAGTCCTGTACTGTACTGTCCCAACCAAGGTTGCTTGCTAAAACGTGGCTTTGGATGGCTCCTGTGTAAACACAAGTCGCCCGGAGAAATCGGATTTCTTTGACGCGCTAAACGTTACTCCAAAGCGCATAACAGGGCGGCGCATTAATACAGTCCCAACCCTGGTATCCTATTAGCTTAGCCGGCGCGGTCGCATTTTTTTGTAAAAGACATACATTTATGCTTGTTTATCGCCTTTAATGCAGTCTCTCGACAGTGATCCTTTCTTCCACAACGCCTTGGAGGCGGAGCGGCTGTACGCGTCTACGATCCGCCCATCCCACCCCATGTGCTGGAGGAGTGGGCAGGGCAGAGCCGAGCGTGTGAAACGTGACAGGACCAAGCTCCACCTTTCTCTACAGTTCATAATAACTGGAAAGCTCTTTTATGGTAATTTTTGCCATCACCTTGTAAAATGTGCACCGCTTGTGAAAACCAGACTTGGCCAAACACTATGTTGGCAGCACAACTTCACTAAGGCACTTCATCACTAACTGTTTACAAGCATGCTGTGGTGATTCATAGTCTTGGAAAGCTGAATCACATCTGATATGCTTTAGAGGAGTTCCCATCCACCCAATGCCACAATTCCAAGCACTCAGTCCATCCCCAAAATAGTATCCGTGCCATATATATATAACCTCATCACTGAGGCCGGAGCATTAGAGCTCTGCAGCCAACTGAACCAACTCTACTGGTGAAGAATATGTGTTCACATATAACTGTAGACTTTTATATTAAAGGGCAGGCTATCAAATAGACCCTAACCCCCATTTGATTAAATCATATGGTTGGATTTGTGTTCTTTATATGTTGACATTGCATTGAATTAACTGGTTACAATGCATTGCAGGGGAAATGGCCATTCATTTGTAATAAGTTACAATAAGGTACAAACTATTTTTCAACAGGGAACAAATGAGGAACTAACTGAAAGAGTAAATCTTAATCAAATGATATAGCAGCTAATGATTCATTAATTGAGAAACGTTTGAGGAACAAATCAGGGGCGGCATCATAATTGATGAATCGTTTACAGTCCTGCAGTCCTACTTCACAGCATTCAATTGATTTAGTGTATAATTGCTTTACATTGAATTTGATCTGAGCTGTGAAGTCGGCATCAAATAACCATACAATGAAGGTTTACATTTAAGAATTGTTTATTGCATCATTGTTGTATGGCATCAAAGTGAGGACGGACCAAAGTAGAAAAACCACACATGAGCCATTTCAGCATTACCAGGGAAAAAAACACAAACAGCAAAAGTACATTTTCATAATTTAGACGTAAACAAAAAAAAAAAGCACAAGGACTGTAAAAACTTCATTTGGACCAGTTCACAAACTTTTCAAACTAAAACGTGTACTGCAAAGTCTATGTGAAATTCTAGCCACAAAATGAAACTATAAAGTATACAGGATGTTGTACAGTTGGCCAATCAATCTCTTACCTTAGATACAAAATACAGCAACATAAGCAAAGGTTGCGTTCACTGTGGAAATGTATTTTCATTCTGTGGTAAACAAAAAGACCAGAAGGGAACCGAAGTTTAGTGCAAACTGTTATTAATCTAAACCATATGTTTGTTGGTTTAGATATATAGGACGCACAATATTCAAATAGTTTGTTAGTCAGGGTTTTGCCGTGTAGATATGCACTGTCGCCAGTTTATTAGGTACACCTAGTTCAAACTAATACATGCAACAGTCCTGTAAGTAAATCCTTCCTTCATGAAGGTTATAATATAAAGTTTTTGTTTAAATTGTTTTAGAGGGTGTAGATTCAAACCAGTAAACATTTTGGAGGATGTAGTTTGATGTGCTGTTAGTTGAACCGTATTGCATTATGGGTGTCTCCATTATTTTGTCCACCTCATTTATATCACTGATCATTTTAGCTGCGTGTACGTAATAAATAGGCAACTGAGTGTACAGTACAAGTATATACTTTAAACATTTCTAACAGCTGGAGGTCCTAAAGGTAAATCATTTAGGAGCTTATGCAATCTGTGGAAACATGGAAGTGCAAAGCAGACAAAGTAATTGGTATCCACAGTTTGAAACAGCCAGAAGACCTGTGTGTCTACTGCTGTGCCAAGCTGTTCTCCCGCTGGTTACGTGTAAACTGGGGGTGTCATTTCCACAAGCGTCCATCACACAGTCTCCATAACAGCTGCCATCTCCTTGAACTGCTTGTGAAAGTTCTGCAAGTTCAGGACAAAAATAAATAAATCAATCACACAATCAAGCCGGTTACTAAATGACATCAACAACACTACATTTTATAGCAATCAATACACACTTGGAACTGTGGAATGGTCATCTCAAGAGATCTCTGACAAATCTGTCCAGAGGGCTCAACAATCTTCAGCCGCAGAGACACATATGGGGAGTTGAGAGATCGGCAGGTGTCTGAGCTCACTGCCATGCCAAGCTTCCACTGCATGTCTACTAACTAGAGAGATGCAGCAAGAACAACAATGTCTCATAAGTCTTGAATGTAGACAAAGTCTGTGTTCGGGTAATCAGATATATTTTCTGAAAATGAGATTTGGACATACCTGACCGATGCTGAGCATGGCCTGGACCTCCTGCTGAGCATGGACTAATGCACCGTGTTCACTCCACAACCGGTGCAACACCTGGAGGGAAGCTTTGGGCCACTTGTTACTGCCTTCTTCCAGCCTCGACACAAGGTCATCCCCAGAGAGGTTACTCTTCCCAGCTGACCTGACGATATAAATGTTAACCATCACACCTTACAGTACAATAAAGGGCATCTTGAAGTATGATTTTGCCAGATGCATAACCCAGGATAAAAGCTGTTAAAGCGCCGTTACACAATTGGAGTCAATGCTATAGCGTGTTCTTATCTAGAGGATTGGGAATCAATATGCAAATACATCGAACTGGACAAACATGTAACAACATGATGGGCTAATCATTAACATAATAAGGAAAGATGGGCTACAAAGGAGAAGACACTTTCACCAGTTACCACATTTTAACAACAACATTCAGAGGCAAAACTAATAATAAGAAGACATAATATACCTGAATGTTAACAAGAGAAATCTGACAATGTTCTGCAGAGCTTCATGGTCACATCTGACTCCAGCTTTCTGAAATCCCTGCCGAGAAAAAAAAAAAAAAAAACAAGTAATGAAAGAGGAACTTGGGAAGATGGGTTACTATAAGTTAAAAAAATATTTTTGAAGGAAATATTGACTCACATCAGAAATTAAAGCTGAGTCTACTCCTCTAGTTTGCCCTTGGAGATACGTCAGAATATGGCCACACTGCAGATTATAAGATTGGTTATCAGAACTACAGCGCAACCTCAAATGCAAAAACACCACATCCTGTTCGACTTGTGCAGAGTATGGCTGCTATTAGCGCTACAATCAACACTACTATATTGTATTTAACATCCCATTGTTAATCCCATTGCTCCACTACAACATCATGCTGTTGCAAATCTTATAAAATGAGGACTGCATGGTGATACATAAAACTAGAGATAAATTATACTCACTGCTTCAGCCAACAGATCTGGAGAAAGCTTACAGATGCTGTCCACAACTTTGTTGACACCTGAAGCACAGAAGTGACGTCACAGTGTCAGATGACTATGTTAATCATGGTAGCTCTGTGCAAACAACTTTAACTGCAAAACCATTTCTGATCAAATTATTTATTTATTTATGATATAACTGATACAAAATATGTGTAATGTATCAGTCTAATGTCTTCTTTGATCTGAAGAAATCTTTGCTTTATTCAGGGTACAGACAAAATATAATGTCTGTATAAAATATAGTTGTAATAATAATAATAATAATAATAATAATAATATGAAAGAAAAAAAGTGTATAAATTAGAAATAAAGTAATTAATCCTATTTCAAGAAATATTTTTTAAAATATTAATACTTAACTTTTTTGCTCCTATGAATTTTAGCCAAACATAATAATTAATAATTAATATAATATGAGTGTTTGGACTTAATTCCGAAGTTGGGCCCTTTTCCTGAATCCAGCTAACGTTAACTTATCTGTTTATGGCAGGCACGCACTTGAGCAAGGCTTAGGTTCACAGTTCTGGTTAAACGTGGCAGATATAACACACTTGTGGGTTAAGCAATTAAGAAGACGAGTGGTTGGGGTCTCTAACTTTAAGGAGAACACAAATCGTCAGGGTGTACACACCTCCGGCTAGCTACCGTGTTATGCTAACGCTAATGAGTAAATAATACATTTCCTGGGTGGTGTACAATGGCATCGTGAGAAGCTCAGTCTCTTCATTACTGTAGTCAAATTACAATCTTCTGAAAACACTGTGACGCTACATGATGCAAGTTAAAAAACCCACCTAGCGATTCGTCTGCTGCTGGCATCTTCTTTTCTCTCTACCAGGTTGCAGGTTTGACCCCCGTGACAGTGTTGCCAATTTACCGATTTTGTTGCCTGGCAACTTAAGACCCCATTAGCAACTTTTCAAAAAAATATATTATTATTCAAAATGTTTTCCATAAACCGACAAATGTTTGGCCAAAGAAAACTCTTCTCCAATGAAGAGGTTCAGCAATTTTCTTCTTCTTTCTGTTTCTCGGCGGATCGCAAACATCGTTAAAGGTGGATATCGCCCCCTACTGTACTGAAGTGTCAGTGTCTTCTCCCTCCTTAAGGTTTTACGGCAGTTCGCGTCCTAGATTTAGTCTTTCTCGACATCTGTTATATCTTTTATAGTCTAATAAATTCCATTTTCAATTACGAATATTAAGGTAATACCTTGAAGAACTTTTAGAAAAGTGTTGAAGACGACTAAGCTAATGAAGGACAACAGCGCCCCCGTCTGGTAGTCAAATGACTTCTTCTTCTTCTCATCATTAGTATCATTACTTTATTATTATTATTTTTATTATTAAAAAAATATTTTTTTAAAGAGATGACGCTGTACCATAGACTGTATAAAATCATAGACTGTATATATAGTGTATAAATTAATGATGCACAGCCACAACCGCTGGGAATCTCTGAAACACACCCATGACCCTGGAATGGTCCACTGTTGGGTTGATGGTGTGGGTAGTAAATGAAAAAATCCTCAATTTTCCATATAAAAACAATGACAAAACTATCTAGGGTAAAACAATAATAAAGATATAATCGATATATGTTACGTGTTTGCTCATGTCGTAAAGTACTGAGTGTAATGTATTTGGTCTATAAAAAAATACCCCTTCACATCACCTATATGTTAAGTTCCGTTTTGCTGACGCGGAAGCTATTTGCAGCTGTCAAACATATTTTGGTGAAGCAATTTCAGCCCTCGGTTCAGAGGAAAAGAACAATTGACGTTATTTCAAAATGGACAGTCCACGCTGGTTGCCTCTGGAGTCAAATCCAGAAGTATATTTTGTTTATATTTCTTCAAAATATTGTTTTATTTAAGTCATTCATTCACAAGCATGGGACGGCTAGCTAACTTGTAGCTAGCCGTTAGAACAAAAGCTGAAGCCAGTGTGGCTGCTTTGTTAAAGCAATTTCATTAATATTTGTATTCGTGTCTTTTCCTTTCAGGTCATGACAAAGGTGAGTTTTTTTCTGCTTTAATTTTACACAGGTGGCTTGAATAATCAGCCGCAGAGTGATTTGCAGAGGGACAAGGCCTAACTTTCCCCAGCAGGGATGATGCTGCAGCCAACGTAACGTTTTAAAAACACTTACGAATCAATATAGAGACTAGCTACTGTCTGATAAACGCAAGGGAAGTAAACAGGCTGCCAATAATTTGACACAAGCATTAACATAATGTGTTGCTAGTAGTATGCTTAAATTGTATGTCTAAGATAATATATGTTATAAAGTTGTCTCACCCTATATGACACCTAGACATGTTCAGTAACATCTACCTGACAATTTAGCCACATTTAGTCATTGCACAGCATGGGTGATTTATGACAATGAAGTTTACAATAATGGATCAGAAATTAATCAATACTTGCTTAGGTGGGTTTTAATATAACATTTATTTCTAGGAAATTCCTGTTTTCCCTTTTAATTAGTACCGATGTGCATTATTTACAGAAAACTCTAAGATTTTCGAACAAAAGTTTAGTATGCTGACATGCAGTGAATATTTATTGGAGAGTAATGACATTGGCATTTCAATTGTAATTTAATCATGAAACAGACACGCATTCTAGCCTTTCAGTGGTGCAGGATCCAGCTAGTACATACAACTTAAGTTAAACAGATATTGTTAGGTTAGCGTTATGTTTTTGTATCGTATGCATACAAATTTACTCTCAACTTTTGTGTAGTTTGTCAATTGCTTAGGTATGAAACCAACCTGGCAATTTGGAGATGTATACGGATTGGATCCAGAGCTTCTCAGCATGGTACCACGACCAGTGTGCGCAGTGCTTCTTCTCTTCCCAGTGACAGAGAAGGTACATATTATTTCTTTGCAACATCTTTGATGAAAATGTATTTTCTGCATGTTCATGAACCTTAATAGATGTCTCCACATTATAAGTGAGTGATGTAACTTAAGTGTTCCATACATGGTGTTGTACAGACTCATGTCCATGCCAGAAGAAACAAACCAAAATGTCTCTTCTCTCCTCCTTCTGTCCAGTATGAGGCGTTCAAGCAAGAAGAGGAAGAGAAACTCAAGGGTCAACAACAAGTCTCTCCTGATGTCTACTTCATCAAGCAAACTATTGGAAACGCTTGTGGAACAATAGGATTAATTCATGCAGTGGCAAACAACCGGGCACACCTGGAGTTTGGTGAGTATTTATTCTGTTCATGTCATGGTCGGACTGGAGCTGCTGCCCCCGCGACCCGATCCCGGATAAGCGGTAGACGATGGATGGATGGATGGATGGATGGATGGATGTCATGGTCGGGATGTGAAAGATTTCCATGTTTTAAAACTTCAGCGACTCAAGATGGTTGTATGATTTCAGAGTTGATAGTGTGTGTGTGTGTGTGTGTGTGTGTGTGTGTGTGTGTGTGTGTGTGTGTGTGTGTGTGTGTGTGTGTGTGTGTGTGTGTGTGTGTGTGTGTGTGTGTGTGTGTGTGTGTGTGTGTGTGTGTGTGTGTGTGTGTATGTAAACAGTTTAATGCATTATTTGTTCATGTTTCTCAGCTAGAACTGTTTTTCATCACTTGGTTTTAAGACCAAGAAACATTAACCACAATCTATTACAAAACATGTTGAAACATCATCCAGCTCTAAATCCAAACGCATTCCTTTCTTGCAGACAGTTTTCTATAGATTTCACTGCATGTTGTCCTTTTCTCCTCAGAGCCCGATTCTGCTCTTAAGAAGTTTATTGAACAAACTTCTAAGATGACCTCAGAGGAAAAGGCCACCTTCCTGGAAAAAGATGAGGTAAGAAAACACTGAAAATAAATTCTTTGCTCAAGGATGAAGTGATCGCTTCAGTAAAGTTTTGGCAGGTTTTAGTCAGCGTTTCACAAAAAGGAATGAACAGTTTGCACTCATTGTATATTTTCCCATACTTCCTTAATCGATCATTCAGGGGATGGATGTCCTGGTAACTTTAGCATTTACAATTATGTGTAGCAGCTCTATAGCTGTCATTCGTTAAATAATAAAACTGGCCTTGGGATCTTAAATGTGCTGGATATTAGTAAAATGACAATGTAATTAAAACTACCAGGCCCCGCTGTTTGTACGGCAAATCATCAGCTTTTTTCCAACTCTCTGTTTCAGAGTATACGTGTTACACATGAATCCAGTGCACAGGAGGGACAGACTGAGGTTTGTATTGCATTTCAGATCATCTTTCTTGTTTTTAACGGAAATAGCAACACAAGTTTTGTGTTTTAATCTAAGAGAACGTGTAACTCAAAAGCACATTGTGTTCATTTCTTGTCTGTTTTTAGGCCCCGAGTTTAGATGAGAAAGTGAATCTGCATTTTATAGCCTTTGTGAATGTCGGAGGACATTTATATGAACTGGGTGAGTTAACCTGCTGAACGATGCTTATATTGAAACTATTGAGTAGCATTTGCCTCGTTGTCTGTGATTACTTTAATCCCACATTTAGTGGTGGCAGGTTTTGAAGTCTTTTTCTTTCTTTTTTTTTTATAAACCTAGATGGCCGTAAACCCTTCCCTATTGTCCACGGAAAAACTTCAGAAGATACTTTCCTCGAGGTAAGACATCACCGAACAAAACGTACAAATTGTCATCAAAATATCTTTTCAAGTTCAGTTGCAAGTCATCATTTTCCTGATGTGTCCGATTGCACTGCAGGATGCTGTAGAGGTTTGTAAGGTCTTCATGGCTCGCGACCCTCAGGAGGTTCGTTTCACCATCATTGCCCTCTCCAAAGATTCATATTGAGGAAAGCTCCCTTGTGATCCCAGAAAACAAAGAAAACATTACTGCCAAACATTCTCAAGTGCTGACTTAATTGGAAAATTTAGATTTCTTTTTTTTTAAATTCTTGGCAAATTAATAAAATGTCAGGGATATCCTTCTGAAGTAATGTTCCATTTTGTTATACATCCCTTGTTAAGAGTTGGATGGAAATCAGTGTGATGCTGTTAGAATAAAAGTGTTTCTTGTTCAGATCAAAATCTTCCATTTCCCCACTGCTGAAGCATCTCGATAACTGTAATGCAGATATCAGCTGTACTACCTTGACACTGCACTAAAGTTTGTTTAATTAAGAAAGAAATGTAACAGATTTCCAACGTAACTGAGGAAGCTCAACTTCTTTCTCTGGGTTCAATGATTCCTAATGTATGTAGTGTTTTAGATCGTGTGTCTAACCACATGATACAAACCAATCGGAAAAGAAACACGTTTTGCAAGGCTTTACTTTGAGTCATAGCTTTGAGAAAAAAACAGGATGGGTCTGATGCTGTTGTATGCCGTGATGATGTTATTAAAAGTTATCAAAAACGTCTCCTGTAAGTGAGACTGTACATCCATGTGGAAGGTGCCTACTTTTTTTGTAATAAGAATTAGAAATTCTGTCAAATAAAAGGCAAGTTTGCTAAACATTTCTCTTGTGGATCTTTTCTGCTGCACACACAACTTAGTTAGTTACAAATATTCATCTGTTTATCATTGTTTATGGGTTTATTGTCAGATGTAGACAACTTGACCAGGCTTACTGAAGAGAATAAAGAAATGGCTAATTGAAATATTATTAAGAAATCTCAGGAGCCTCTCCCCCGGGAATACCAGTGTGTTTCCAATATGAAAATTGAAACAGGATGTACTTTCTATAATCGTTCCTTCTGTTGATATTGGCCATTCAAAGTTTCCCCCCCCCCCCCTCCCCCCTAAAGCACTTTCAATGTAATTGATGGGATCTTCATTCTTTGCAAAAATATATTCCACAGTCTGAGTTAATCAAATGAAGGATTTCTTCCAAAGAAAGTCTTTCCTCCTCTTTGTTTCTTCACATAGTGTTTCCTTGCTAAGCTGCGGTGAAGGGACAATAAGGAAATAAGGACTACTGAAGCCTCACATTAGCTTCAGATGAACTTAAGAATGTTGTTATAAAAACGTGTGCCTTTACATTTTAACATCAAGCAAACTGCATCTAAAGTTTATCTTGACTGTAGGACATGCGTATAGTAACCACATAAACACTTGACCATCCGACTTAACTGCTGTAGTTTACATCATGATTAAAACATCCATAAACTTAACTGCTTGTAGTTGATTATTCCTGTAAGTCTGCACTTGAATCTGATATAAAAACAACTTTAAATGAAAATTCTGCTTATGGTGAACATTGTTGCTGCTTCTACAATAACAAGAATCTAAAGCCCTCTTTGTCATTATTCTGCACATAGATACGCGTGTTGCCTCTTTCAAGGTGATCCAGCCACACGGTATATTAAAATGCTCATCAATCCAAATAACACTAAATTAAAGAATAAAACACGTCAGGTTGTATTATTCTTTATATAACAAGCTGGACAGCCCATACACATTTTAGCAAATTAAGTAGGCCTACTTATTCTGTTTTATTGGTATACAGTGGATTAACATTGATTTTAAGGTTAGGCTAATTATAACAACAATATATAGTGTTGGGTATTTTAATCAATAACAATGCATTATATTTTGAATTGAATCTGTCAAATAACTATAATTGTCGAATAAATGTAGTGGTGTATACTCAAGTACAAGTACCTCAAATGAACTATAGCTGTTTTCCACTGCTGCTCTTACATTAAAATCACGTTTAAATGGAGTTTGCATTATTACTTAGTCAGTCCTGTGTTCCAGGCCCTGCATTGCCGCCTACACACCACTGTGTAGCGCTGCAGGAAAGGGATTCTTCTTAAAAGGAGAGTCAGACTTCTTCAAGTAGAAGAGGACTTTTTAACTTTTAGTTTGTCATTTGGTGCTCAAGAGCCCACCGACTTCCAATGAATACGATCATTACCTGAGAAACTGTAATGTGAGAATAGTTTGTAGCTGGTTATGATTCAGTGTAGAATTATACTATTGTGCACAGACTGTAGGGCAGCAGTGAAAACATGGGATCAAAATAACCTCCCAGACAGGGAACTTGTGTTCACCTGGAAGCCTTTCAAAGGACCCGTGGGTGGTCCTCCGACCTCACTTTGGAAACCCTCCTGCCACAGCCTCATGCAGCTTAAAATTCATGGGAAGATAATATCTCATGTCAGTCTCTCTACTAGACGAGGTGAGCCCGGGTCGGACTGTGAAGACTCGTTTGGTCGCTGCATAGGTGGAGTAAACTGAGCGGAGTGCGAAAATACCAAAACGAAACAAACCACAGGTGTGTCGGATGAAAGGACAGGTAAGCAGCAGCAGCAGGGTGATGCTAATGGAATGCATCTCTGTTACACCTTGCATTCATTCAGTGATAAGCTCGTGGAAATGAACAATAGGAGGCATATTTCATGAATGAGTAGAGTGATTTTACAAGTTCACCTATGATACTCTACATTGTAGATTTGTGTAGACTTGTTTGAAGTGCGTGCATTGTGTCGTGCTTGTTTGGACTGGCCCACATTTGATGTCACTTGACTTTTAAATGTGGGAACAGATCTGGCCCGCCGGTGCATCTTGGATAATACGTGTTTTGTGATGGAGTGGCGCGAGCAGTCCGCTGTCAGCTGTGACGAGGCTTACTTGGAGGCACAGAGATGGATTGAGGTGAGTCAAAACCTTTTAAAAAATAACATATAAGTTATAACAACATAACTTACTTACTACTAATCATAGACAAGTTGAAATCAAATTGGCAACTGCTTGTAATCACCATATGGCAATTCAGGAAAGGTGTGTTCTTGGATTTCCTAATATATTTAGCTACTATAAGACTGACACGAGCCTATAAATGTGTAAAACGGAGGTTTACTTTCCAATATATGCCTGATTTAGAGGTATGGGTTTAGCTCTGCTCAGCTGATTACCCCAAAGTTCCTGGTAATAGACTGGACCAACAAATGCATAGAAGCATGTGTCAGCCCTGACCATGTGTATCAGGTAACTGGTAAAGTAGAATCAAGTCTATTATTTCAGCCAATATAAATTATGTGGCTTTAAAATGCATTATCTGTTCCCTTTTATCTTATCTGTGCCTTTCTTCACAATTCAGGCACATGGAATTGACCCCCATTCATCATTATTGTGTGCTTTGCATAGACCTTTCGCTACCTGAGGCTACAGTTTTGAAACATGATGTGAGAAAGTGAGCAGAGCAATAAAAAATAACTGCTCTCATTCTGTAAATGATCTGTAAATCCAAAGCTTTATTACCACACCTCCTGTAAACACAGATTGAGCCAGATTAATAAAGTGACTGGGTTTGGGGTTTTATCGCCTTGTTTATGACACTTGCTATTAAATGTTATACTCTTGGCCATACCCAGAATATTGAAATTGCAACACATTATGGCTCTTGTGATGATTATGACAATTAAAAAATAAATAAAATAAAAAGGTGTAATATATTGAATAGAAGTTTCAACATGTGTTTAATTTTGAGGCAAGAAATGCAAAATCATAATGTACCCCTTAATCAAAACAACTACTAATTCAAACATGAAAAAACGGTGCAAAACGATCCTTTTTTATTTCCAAAATGTCAAATTATTTAAAGTTTCCATCCAACCAACAGCCAGACTCTCATTCTTTCTTTTCTTTTTACAAGCGGGTAAAATTATGTTTCCTCATCTCGCAAATTCTCTTCCCAGCAGGGTGGTGCAGAGTTGCTGCATGGCTGTAACTAAACAAATATTGTTCTAATTTCATGAGGGGGGAATCTGAATTCTTCTGATGTGACATCAGTGTCTCTCACACTCGCACACTGGCCCATTGTAGTGGCTTAACTCGTGGACTGCGGTGGGGGTATGATCTCAGGCAGGGGCAGGAAGATTAGGGAGGGAGAGCATGAAGCTGAACAAGTTGAATAGGTAAAGGTACAGCAAAGAACTGCTATTCTCTTAACGTACAGGCCATGGGACGAGTATAATAACAGTGTAGGTATGTGAGGTTTTGGTGGAAATACAAAAGCAATCGGAGACCAAGTTCTTTTACGGGGCAAGCACTTTCCCTTCGAAGACAAAGTTTTGTGCGTATTGGATTCTGCCACTGAATGATTAACAAGCTGCTTGGCTTCGTAGAACTTTAAACAGAGGCATGTGTGCATGGCGAGGTTGGTGGTATTGTTAAAAAACTAGACTAAATGGTCTGGAGCCTGTCACATGGACACATTCCTGCATTAGCTGCCATGGCTGTGAACATGGCTCCCTCAGAGCTGGCCAGCTGTCAGCACAGGGCACGGCGTCCTACAACCACAGGGCTGTGTAGAATAATAGAGCTCCTTGTTAATTGAATAAGAAAGGTTGTAAGTGTGACTGTTGGGACAATTAAGACCAAGTGTTTATGCAACTTACAGGTCAGAGGATCATGCATGTGACGGACCGTAAACACAAACCGTCTGTAATGAATAATATCTAAGTTAGTTTGCAGGTAGGTTTTCTTTTTTATGGTTTCACTTTTAACAAATGTAGGTTGTTATATTAATAAATCACAAACGTACTGCAGCAGCGTCAGGCATATTACGTCAGTTTTTCTTTTGTTTAGATTGTGGTGGCCAAGAATTTTTTCTCTCAAAGAGCCACTCAGGAAGGTGTTAGGCAGGGCTTCACTTCAGCCATTGATCTGGTTTAAAGGTCATTTAATAACCCAGGCCATAATCTGTATGTAGATGTTAACCCCCCCCCCCCCGGCTGCGTTTGTGTGTGGCTGGTTGAAAAGGACCATATTGTGTTCCTCACATACTCTGGAACAAAGCAGCCAATCAAGGGTAACACAATGTCATGTAACACTGGACCAAGTTCATTGTCAAAAATGCCCAGATATATATATATATATATAAATATCCCCAGAGCTCATGTTTGTTTGTTGTGTTCGATCAACAGTCCAAAACTCAAAATATATTCAATTTGCATTGAAACAAAAACGAGAAAAAGCATCAAATCTACTTGTTTGAGAAGCTGGAAACAGTTTGTTTTACCTACTTATCTATTAAGTAACTTATGGGGGTCAACACTCATGGCTTCCGTGACCTATGTTGTGTTGTTTTTCATACCAGATCATCAGTCACCTCACTGTAGCGGCATTTTGTTTTTTTTTAATCTATTGATTGAGAACAATTAGAAACTAGGTCACATGCATTCAGATGCACTCATGTGAAGCAGGACTTTGCACACAAAGCCATTCATTTGCGGTTAAATGTGGATATAGGTCTATATGTTGATACCGATGGCTTCTACAGTGCTATATTTATCTTGAGTCTGATCCCTGAAATATTTGGATCATTTCCCTGTTGCTCTCTGATGACCTATGTCCCTGTCCTCTGCAGAAGAATTTTAGGAACAATTAGTAGAAAGGGGGGGGGGGGGGGGTTGCATCCACACAAACCTTGAATACTGATTTGTCTCAGTGCCCTGCATGAATAAACAATAGCTGTGGTGGAGACTCCTCCATTCCTCTGATTTAATGTGTTCTAATAATAATACTAATTAATTTCACACATGTATCAGGACACTTTAAGAGCCCGTAAAGAATTCTGAGGGCCCCGTTTCTATCTTTTAATGTCGGGAAAGGAAAGTCATAACGAGAGTTCTTCGACACGTTCAGCGGCACATTCTTGAGGGGAGCGAGGGTGCGTTTTGCAGGAAGGCAAGCTGTTTTTGAAATCTCTTGCTCCTGCCTTAAATCTCCCCTGTTAAATCAGAGTAGCAGTATGTTGTTGCAGATTAGAGTGGTTATCCCACATGGCAGGTTCAACAGGAGAGAGAGGGCACAGCAGGCTGGATCTAAGGGGAAGTTAATACCTCTAATGATGACGATGGAGAGGAGGAAAATATTCAGTTACAGCCAACTTAGTGCAAGCTTCAGTGCTAGGGCAGGTCCCACCTTCCACGCATGGACTAGGAGATAATATCTTAATTATTGCATTCATTCTGTTTCTTTGTCGCTTTTCTTACACATTTTCTTATCAAACACCTCAAGTAAGCCCCACTGGAAGAGGGAATCTAAATGATCGTTCTGCGTCCACCTGTGTTGTTTGTTTGCATACATGAATCCCAGCTGCTGGCTCCAGCATACATAGAACAGCAGGGGTCAGGATTGCATATGCCAACAGCATCGCCTGACTGATTACACACTGTACTGTGAATTCTGTTTTCTGTGTGTGAATATGTGTGTGGTTGCAGCTCAGCTTTTCTGTCTGTGTGTTCCTGTTTTCAGTGTCTGGTTATGATTGTATTGTTGCCAATGAAGGAGAGAAGTAGGACAAGTAACTCCTAACAAAAGCTTGATCGCATTGTGCAAATAAAGAAAGACATAATAAAACTATTACCACATGGTCTTATTATCTTGGAATGGAAACTCTTGAAAGGTTAGCCAGGGTGTGGTCTGAGGTGCAACACAACTTTTTGTGATGATAATAATAATAGTGTCCTTAAGGTAGTCTGTATAATTGTGCCGGTTTCTCCTGCCCTCCACAAATGATGTACTTAGCTATGCCAGTAATTGTCTCAGCCTTTGTCCCTTTCCCTTCAAAGGAAAAAGGCACATCCGACTAATATGGTGTGTCAAACCAGTTCGACTGGTTTTGCCTTGTGTGTGAGTGTGTGTGTGTGTGTGTGCACTTATTTAATAGCAGCTGTCTTATCTCACTGTATATTTACAGTGTGATAATTGTGTGCTAACCCTGTTGATAAAGTAAACTAATTGATTTGCGTGCAGACTTTAAATGGGTCAGTGCATTTCAACAGCAGCACAAACTTCAGCTTCCAATAATAATAATAATAATACAAATCTTCCCACAGAGACTGTTTTCTAACCAATTCTGCAACAACATTTGGTTTCCATGTGGCTGCCAGTGTTTTTTCAGCTTGTGTGATTGTTTGACTCAGATCATATAGCAGGATATCTCAAAAACTGGTTTTAGTGAAATATGTTAGAAAGTTAGGTCATGTGCCAAGTAACAGTGATAAGTGTTTGGCTCCACATTTTTGCCTTTTATTCATGAAGTACTGCTCTTACTAGAATGTAACAAGTGAATGCTTCCATGTATAAATGTATTTTTAACACGTACTGTATTTTTATTTAAACATTTCATAAAATAATAATTATGGAAGATTGTGCAGAATTGGAAGTATAAACTCTAATTGCTTTCTAAAGTAAGGATTTAGCAGCTCACTGATTGATGGTGATGGTGAAAACATTCCAACAAAACAGAACAGGAAGTTGTATTAAGGAGTGGCCTTCGGCATGAATTTGATATCCCATAACAAAGTTGCAGTTTCACCAGAAAACATAGAACAAAACATTACTAGTATTTCCTTTTTAGAGTAAATACATTGCAGATATGAAAGGCTATGATTTGTAGATTATACTACAGAAGAGTTTCTGTGCGTCTACTGTATATGTGCATGTGTTTAAGTGTAAAGCTGGACGTCATGCATGCAGTGCCTGCATAATGACTCTTGCTGTTCCCACAATGGTGGTTTGAGATCATGGGAAAGGCATGAGGCTATAACACAGTGCTGTGTTCCTCCAGATGCTCCCATAGCCTTGTGGCTTGGGCAGCCTGGCTCCAGCACAGTTTTAGCACAGCTCTCCCGTTTACCAGCAGCGTTTAGCATTAAAGTGAGAGGAACGGAGCCGCTGGAGAACCCCCGAGGAATACCTGAAGCACTGTACTCAACTCTGTCCCAGAGACACTGTAGGAACTCAGGAGGAAATGCCTCTGACTTCCTCTGCTACTGTTCTCTACATCCTACCTTTCTTCTCCAGCCTCCCCACCCCACCTCACACACAGTAACCCCCGCCTCCTCTCCTTACCCAACCCTTCATGCTATTTTGCTCACTGTTTTTGTATTCATTTTTTCCAGGCAGTAACCAAGCAAAAACTTGGGAGCGACGACTTCCGATCAGCGCTGGAGAATGGAGTTCTGTTGTGTGAGTAAGTACTCTGCTTTTCCCAGGCACCTCTCTTAAGGCACTCATTCATATGGAATCCCTCTGCTCCCCTCCAGGTCTGCACTCCAACGTAAGTGTTCCTGATATTTCCCAGGCGGACCCCCTGCGGGGTCACTGTTTGTTTGTCAGCCACATAAAGTGAGCCAGTGTTTCCAGACAGCACAATAGAGGTTGTATTGTGTAGTTATTTGATGTTTCCAGTGTCAGATCTACCCTCTGTGGTCTTGTTTGAGAATATAAAGTGTGATCTATTTCAAGAGGAGTCATGTTGCCTTTTTTTGACAGATGTTACAGATCTGTGGGTGGGCAGGGTGCCATCCTTTACTTTAATGAGAGCTATGAGAAGCCGTGTAGTGAATGGAAAACCTCCAGCTGAAACCACATCGGAGAGCCAGGGCACCCTGCTTTCTCATTAGCCCAGATGCATCAAGAGTTTTGACGAGTTAGTGGAACAAATATATCTACGCATAATTGGCTTTTGCATTGATTAACCAACTGTTCTTCTAAATTGTGAATTAAGTTGTGGCTTCTATCAGATTAGGGATGTGTGTATGAGAGAGAGAGAGAGAGAGAGAGAGAGAGAGAGAGAGAGAGAGAGAGAGAGAGAGAGAGAGAGAGAGAGAGAGAGAGAGAGAGAGGGTTAGCATCATCCCTTTTAAACATGTGTATGTGGGCAGCACTGGTGGATGGACACAGTGATGGGATTTGCACGAATCAGCAGGAAGCCGTAATTACCAGCAGCCCATGCAGAATCTTCCAACCCTCTATTGGCATCGTTTCAAAGATGAAGCCCCTCATTCTGCTGATTTGAGCCTGACTCCACTGTTTGCTCACTCTCAGCGAACAACAGAGACACTTTCATTCAGGGAGCTGTCCATGTTTTCTCAGCGTGAGGAAGTCGGAGATTAAATCGCTTTCACCTAGAAACTCGGCCTTCCCTTCCCATTGTGTTGTGGTTATCACAACCACTTGGAAGGGAATGTTTGGTGTGGGTCGCACACATGATTACATCCTACTTAGCTTTACAATGTGTGTTATCTGATGAAATATTACAGCTTTCTATTGTTTCGCTGCTAAATGACTAACTTAAACACACATTCCTTTTGCATTCTTTGTCTACATCTATTGTCAACATTGCAAAGTCTGATACCCCCAGCCCAGCCCATCAATCAGCAACTATTTTGATGACTGAATAATCGTTTGAAAGTTTCAGCTTCTCAAGTGGGAGAATTTGCTGCTTTTTCTTGACTTACTTTATAGTAAATATCTTTAGATTTTGGGCGTGACGTGACGTTGCCTTGAGCTCGAGAGAATTGTGACATTTTTCACTTTTCTGGTGCATGTTTTATAGAACAAGTGATTATGCCGCAAACAATCAGCAGATTATCAGTTAGTTAGTTGCAGCTCTACTCTTGAGTACATGTTGCTGCTAATTCTTCTGTAATGTTACTTGTGAATGCAAGACTTGCACCTGTAACAGATTATTTATTACTTATTTTTACTTAAGTAGAAGATCTGAAAAGCACCAAAAAAATGCATCATCTATCAAACACCATTACTGTTTTTCCGAGCTGAGATGTGGCGATTTCAGGGTTTGTTTGGGGTTGTCCCAGTAGAAGAGGGTATGTTTAGGAGCCGAGGACCCATGTCGTGTTTACATCACGGTGCAGCACTGGTCATTTACTAAACTGAAGCCAGGTGGCCACCATTAAACAAAGTCGTAAACACACAACACCGAGACTTTGCAACACTTTTTGTTCAGTCCTTGTTTGATAGACCAGCCCAGCCAATGACCGAGGGCTTTCACTTACCCTCTTCCTTTCCCTAATGTTCTCTCTCTCTTTCTTTTGCTCACAGTCTGATCAACAAGATCAAGCCTGGCATCATAAAGAGGGTTAACAGGCTTCCCACACCTATTGCTGGACTGGTAAGTCTATTTATTTTCATCTTAAATCATGTCATAGGACATTACATGTACATTTTAAAAGATATCTTCACACATAGCCTCAACAGCTCATCCTACTTTTCTTCATTTTGCCTCCTGTTATTACTGCAGAGAGTAACGTCATATGTTGAGATGTGAAGAAATGGTGCGAGCAGTTAAAGCTGACTGGTGACAGGTCTGAGGCACTGCTGCCAATGAGAGGAAGGTGTTTGCCTCAGTGACTTGTCGCTCCTCATATTCATCCACACTAATAAGTTCAGTGAAAGTGGAGCTGCTTGAAAGGCTACTGACCGCATTTGAGTGCACCCTAAATATGATGTCTGCCATGCTCGAGGCTGCTTTCAATCAAAGTCATTTAAGAGAAACAATCTCTGTACTGGTGAGATAATTAAGTTTTTGATTGAGCGACGGGAGGTCAGAAGGGGGTAAAGTTTGGCTTACGTAATAATAACCCGTTATTGATTCAGCGTTGCTCAATCTTTTCACCTTTTTTAGGCCAAGCGATGTCTTCAAATTAAAGCAGCTTGTGGCAGAGGCCTTTTGGGCCACAGTGGCTCAGTTGAAATAAATGTTTTGGGAGTGTCTGCATAAAAGTTCTCGGGAAGTAGAGGGTTGAAAACCCTACCTTTTTTAAACCCATCACTCACAAGGCTCTCTTGTGGGAGTAATTGAGTCCAGCTGTCTGGAGGAATTATAGAGAACCCCAAGCTTAACCCAGCCAGTCTGAGTGTCTGTCGGTGGGCTAAGTAACTTTTAACATGTTTGGCAATGACAAGTTTGCAGTAGAATAAACAGACTGGCATTCATGCTAGATGTAAACAGCAAACATGGTATTTGCAGTGCCAAACGCTGTACCATCATATCTATGTTATGACATAAATCAAATCTCCTGCCAGTTTGTTTTGGGCGGTTAGTAATATAACTGGCTGGGCACCTGCTGAGGTAATGAGGTAAAGTATCTCCTCCATCAGTAGCGCTGCTGTGGTATTTCCGAGACTTGGACACAAACCTCAAACCACCTGATCATAAATTCTCTAGCAAACGGGAAGGCTCCTGGTTGGCCCGCGGCTATCAGTTACTGCCAACCACATGGAGAAAAGTGGAAAGCTCTCCAAACTAGCATCTCTCACTCTGCTGGAATATCCTTTTCTCCCAAAGCAGTCAAGTGGAGTTGCTAAGATTGTCCTGTATCTCTCATCTCTATAAATAGTAATGTGTCTGCTCTCTAAGTGTTTGGAATTTAGCTGTGTTCTCATGTGCTTAGCTCACCTGTCTCCACATAGTGAGGATCTTTGCATCGGGTTGGTCGTCATATAAACTATCCAGATAATAAGAAACTGGAGAAAATGCTGCTTTTCCAGTTTTGCTTAAACTTGAAAATGGCATGTGGAAGAAAAAAGAAAGTAAACAAGAGTAATGTTGTTGGTTACAATATAACTTTAATCACTGCTGAATGTAAGGTTCTTTGTTTTTAGTTTGGCTATTTGAAAGATTTGAGCATTAATACGCGGCCTCAGCTCTGGCAGAATAAAAAGCCCAGGGAGGGAAAAGGGGAGCAAACGGAAATCTCTGGTTTTGCGGAATATTTAGCAACATTGTCTCCAGACCTGGGCCTATTATTTGGCTTTACTTGTGTCCAAGGGAATGTTTCCCATGTCAGCACACTTCTCTGCCTGTTGCTGTAGCACTCGGCTGTAGGTTTGATGGCACCTACTGGTACGGGTTCTGCTTTTACCAGCAGCTGGGCAGGAAGCCTACAGTTGTGTGGTGGGGCAGCCGAGTGAGTGGCGGCCAGGATTTCAAGCCCACTGGGCTGAATCCAGAGGGACGGAGCTAAAGATGACTCCATCGGCCTCTGCCCACCGTAAACACACTGTAATTGACATGTTCCCGCATACACCAACTCCTTGGTGAGTTGAGGTAGCAGTGGGAGGGGAAAGACAGTTTCAATGGTCCTGAGGGTGTCTTTACTCATCTAAATGTCTGTGTAATCATCCGTGCAATGACAGGCATTTGACCATGTTTTGTTAATGTGTTTGTGTTGCATGTTATGACTGGATCTGGCTGTTGGGAAAGGAGGGTCTTTTTAGTGGGTCTGTTTCAGGAGAGGCAACATTTCAAGTATTTCCAATCTCCTCTGGGTTTATTGTCACAGGGCTTGAACATGTGTAGCCTGATATTTTAACCATAGCTTTGCTTGGTGTTTGAAGCGCTGCCAAGGGTCAGTCGGGTGTAATTGTAGAGTATGTCCATCTGAGACAAAGAATGCAGTAGAAGAAACCAGAGTGACCACAATGTGACCAGTAGGGGCAGAGATCCTTTTATACCAAATCAGACACCTTTTATGAGTCAAATCTTTCCGTCTCTCAGTGTGAAGTGCTTAAATCAGGGTCTTCAAGTCTGCATGAGAGGATTAGAGGCTGCTGGATGGGTACTGCATATTTAGCAGGATTATGTGCAGGCACAAATCAGAATAACATTCCTTCAACATCATTATCTCTGCATGTTCTGGGACTGGCTGTTAGAGGGGCTTTGAGTGTGTTCATAATGCGCTTTGAGGTTGAATGACATTCATACCTAAGTGATATTAATTCTCCTTTTTATATAAGCTTTGATTACTTTGGCTTAAGGTGAGTTTTTCTTCACAAGGGGAGGATCAGTGCCTAAAGTAAGAGATCCGTTATGATCCTTTTTTTAAGCTCTCTCAGCATAGAAATCATAGCTAGAGCTAGACGGATCAATATAATGTGTCGTATTGCCATTATATGTCAGTCGATAAGTAACAAATTAATTACTGTACACAAATAACAATTATGATCAGTTGCATAGTTTGTCCACCAGAGAGCACTGACAAAATATATGAATAAAATGTGCTGCCCAGTACAAATTGTGGTCGCAATATTGTCTCTATCTTAAAGAAATATCGCCAATATACATTTTAAGAGCATTACATTTTATCAGCCTAAAAATACAGTATCGGTCGCGCTATAGTCATATTTAACATGCAGGGTATCGGTACTTGAATGATACATGTAATGCAATTAGTGCTGTCTTGTCAGCCAACATACTGAGGTGATGCGAGGTATACTTTGTTATTTATGAGCGTACTTGCTTTATGCATTGAAATAACAAGGTCATAAATTAAGTGTCACTGACAAATGGACATGTGAACTACGTCACACGGACGAATGATGAGAGCGATAAGAAGGTCCTACGTACTGTATGAGATCAAGCTTAACTTTCAAAGTCTATGTAATTAACTCAGTTACTCAATCCTATTCCTTAGCAATGTGGAAAATGACATTATCATGTCTATTACCAAGACAAAGCAGAAGAAGAGAGCGTATCTTCTGTGCTCATTCAGAGTAGGGGGGGGTCGCGAATAGGGGCCCACAGTGACCTGTATGTCCGAGCAATGGGCCATTAAAGGACAAACAAAGCTGTCAGTAAAGGATTCCTGCACAGAGAGCTCAGCTCTGTGCTACCATTTGCTAATAAGCATGTTTTCCATTTAAATATAGAAGTAGCTACCCCTTAATTACGTCAGGCCATGTTGAGGCAATGTGTCATTACATGAAACCCTCTTAAGCAGACAGTGCTTTCCCAATGGGAAGTGCAGACTTTACAAACACGGTGGCAAAGTCATAACCCCGGAAAAGGGAATGGTTATTTTTGTGGTGGAAGATTAGTTTAGAACGCATGGGTTGTGTTTACATTTATAGAGCGACATGTCTTTTTGCATATTGTCCATTACATCGTCCACATCTGTGAAATTCATGTGCAACACAAATAAACGTGAAATTATTGACATAGTGTAGGACACTCCCATGTCCTCTTGAGTTGCTTCAGGAAAAATATTTCTCAGTTTCTGTCACCCGACCTCTTGTTTCATGGCAACCAAATGTCTCCAAAATACTCCACCGCCCCACAGATTCCGCAGGTATTCTCTAGTAAAGGGTTTGGCAGGGAGGAGAGGGGAGGGGACAGTTTCTGGGTGTGATGAGAAGGATACCGCAGTAGGCATTGTGCTCCAGTGTGTGTCAGTTTTGCACTCGCATGGCCGGTTGGGTGGGACTAGCTCAAAGCTCTGATGTCATACTTCCTGGTTTTGGCTTTGTTCCCACCCTAACCCAGCCCACAGGTAGCTTTGCAGCTGTCAGTCAGCTCCTGTCACGTAGCCTCACCCCCTGCATGTGTGTTTGTGTGTGTACTGTACTGGGTCACTTCTTATTTGCTGCACACATGCTCCTCCCCGTCCGTCTCTGTTCTCTGGTGATATGAACTTTGGAAGCAATGAGTTGTAGGCTGTGTCCCTGCCAGAGAATTCTTGAGCGATTTATTCTTCGCCTCTGAAGGTGGACAACCCTCATCCCTGCTTTGTTCTTTGTCCAGGACAACCTAAACGTCTTCCTCAAGGCCTGCGGGAAGCTTGGACTAAAGGAAGCCCAGCTCTTTCACCCGGGAGATCTTCAGGACTTATCCACAAGAGTCACTGTCAAGTAAGTTCTGATCTTATGAGTTTGGTAAATATTAGAACTGGTGCCATTGGAATATTCATCCTTGCCAATAACAGAGTTAACGTCCTCCTGTAAGCTGAGACCATCTCATACGTTTGTCTCTTCCTTGATCGAGCGTGCTTCTATTTATGTTTCGTTAATACGCACAGAGAAGATGAGCGTTTAAATGTAACGTTCACACTATACAGTATTTCAGAGCATGCGTCTCCTCATGTGAGGCATGATCTAAACTGCAGTTAAAAAAGGTCAGCGCTATTTTCAGTGTGTGTGTGTGTGTGTGTATTCTTGTGTTGGTAAGCACCTGTTTAAGCCCAGCTCTATGTGTTTTCTTTCAAATATGATGGAGGGAACAATTGGTGAAACTACACAGGTCAGAAGAACAAATCGTGTGTTCTCCGACATCAAATAGATTTTTCTTTTTGGTGCAGGTCTAGAAAATCTTCACAAAAAATATTAGACATGAAAGTCAGGTACAGGTTATACATCTTAAAGAAAAAAATGTTCTGATAGTGTGAAGAGAAAGAAGCTTAATTGGAGCATTAGCTACCCAACAGGATAAACAGAAAAGACAGTGTTTATATTTTTTCCGTTTCAGACAGTTGCTCTTATGTCAGGTATGTTAGGCAGGTATGTTGAACAACCTGTTCAGTTTTTACACAGGCTTGTTTTCAGCACGGCGTGAGGTAAGTTAGAGATCAGAGCAGAGTCCATCCGCTGTGACACACTCTGTGTGGCTAAACGGCACTGCTGTCCAAGTAAGTAAATTGCTTTGGCGTCAATTTACTTGTAGGTTGTTAAACTTGAAGTAGGCACCCTATAGCAAATAGGTGTCAAAATAATGCAAGGTCATGAAGTTGTGAGCTTTTTTTTCTCCCCAAAATGCTGCATACCAGAGATGCTCCTGCTTCTTTCTGCAACTCTGTGTCACTTAGTTGTGCAATTACTCCTCAGTTTGGATGGTTCTTTTTGAGATGTTGCCACAACGTCTAGGAATCTTTTGTCAGTCTCTGTCAGTCATTCTTCAGAATCACAAACAATGGTGTTGAAACCACAGCCGTCACAAAAACACATCAAGAGGCTGTAGGAGGTACTGTACACTGGAATATGAACTCTAAATGAATACATCTGCCTTTTTTGTTTTTTTCAAGACACACCCTATTCCCACAACAGAAGATAGGCTGCCCTTAAATACGGCAATATGATTCACTAAAGGTCTGATTCAGTGTCATGAATATGTAATTATTTTATGGGCTTGTGTGTTATCAGACATTTCCTCTCTTACATTACCTTTTCCCAGGATATTGGCGACAGCATTTATGCTGACATGTAACTTTAAAATGATTATTTTTCAAACATTCTTTGAATGAAGTGTTCTGTAGCTCAGCTCTTTGCCACCATGTCTGCTTGCGTGCGGGGGTTTGGTTAGAGGGGGGAGGGAGGGGGCTCTTTCTATTTTTAGGAGCTGTGGATCACTTTAACAAGCAGGATTGATTGGAATGGTATCAGGACTCGGAAGAAGAACTTTTAATAGTGTGTTGTCTCCTCCCTGTACGTTCTCCCCCCGCTCGCGGTCTTGAGAGTACACCTGAGTGTGTGTTTGTGTGTAAAACGATGCTAAACACAAACCGGCTCTAATTGTTTTTGAGGTATCTGCAGCTGCTCCGAAGCTGAAGTGTTTTATACACGAGTCAGTCTTGATGACTTGTACGATTTCTTCTTGAAATTGATTTATTTTGTCGCTTTTGTTCCTAAATGTAGCATAATTTCATGGCACTAAAATGTAGAGACATTTGAGTTTGTGGACCAAATGATGTGGTTCTCCAACTGCAGTATTTATAACTCACACACAGAGAGAGAGAGAGATGGCACACGGAGAGTAACACGAGGAGATCATTCCAAACAAGGCTGCAGACAAGCAACCAATGGCTTTATTACACTGTTGCTTATCAGAGTGTATAGGCAAATGTGCCACAGAGAGAAAGCACAGAGGGAGAGAGAGAGAAAGTTGTCTCTATCAGCTGTCTTTGCTCCTGGTGTGTGTCCAACCTCCACTCCCTTAAACCCAGTCTGACGGGTGCTTTGCTCAGCTTCCCTTTTCCCTGTTTCAGCAGCAGTAAGGTTGTTATCATGTAGGTGCTGTAAGTTTCGTTTCAGCTACTGCTTTCATAGCAAAACCCTTTACCAATACTTAAAACATGCAGCTGCCTTTTATTTATTTATCCCTTTTTTTTAATGTCTTTACATTTTACTGGTATGATTTTATGGTTATAGTTACACACCAAGTATAATTTTAACTTTTGTGTGTGCATTAGTTCCCCCATAGCTTTGTATCGGCACCAGCTCGATGATTAATCGGCGTCGGTATAAATGTAATCGATAACTGATTAATGTATTGAGCAATCGTTTCTGACTTCAGCTTCTCAAATGTAAGGATTTGTTGCTTTCCCCTTTTTTATTCTATCGTTACCGTCGCTTGGGATAAACAAGACATTTGAAGAATTGTGTGACATTTCAAATACCAAACAATTAATGGATTCTTTAATAAAACAATCATTAGTTGCAGCCCTAATCTGCACTAACTTGTATCCAAGGTGGTACACAACAAAAAAAGATTGATTTATACATATTTTTTAATTATTCAACACTCGTTCATAGCAAAATAAACCTCATTGACTTAAGCTTGATTAGTCTTATTGATGAGAAATGCTGAATTTCACACCATTTTGATGGCTTGTTCTTGAAATCCAGTTATAAGCGAGACGGATATCTTTCTTTCGGCTCAAAGCTGGAGTCAGATATTGACTTTAGCAAGGTGTGCTGAGAACAAAGTTTAATTCATATTGCTCTGTGTTGTCACGCCATAAAAGATTATTGGATGTCTATTTTGACCTTTGAGCTTTGCATTTGTCGTAGTATTGGCCTTACCGCCATCTGGAGTGCATGTTGCTCTATTGCCACATGTTGAGAAACCTGCTTTCTGATAAAGACGTTTATCAGCTCTAAACACAATCGACATCAAAATGTGTCGTATAACAAGACAAACTGCTGGCACGGACTGATAAGAGGCGACTGTGGGTTGATGGGTGATGTGTTCTGGAAGATTTCCTCACATCATCCATGTGTCGTTAAACTATAACCAAGTGCAAACACCTGGAGGATTCATACTGGCCAGGCCCAATCTGATTCATCATTTGGAGGCTATGATTCACTGGCTACTTTAGACTGACTCTGCCCGTTTCTAGCAGCTGCCCAGGAAATGAGGCCGAGGCTGAGGGCATGAGAGTGCTTCAGATGAATCACGGCATCTGAAAGTGCTCCATTTTATTCCACTCCAGCCACTTCCGTTAGACCCATAGCTGTCATTTGGAAATTTAGCAGCATGGAGTCAAGGTTGGACAGGGACCATAACTCTGAGTTGACATCAAGGAAAAGGTCATAACATGTTGGGATTTTCCTAATGACACTAAATGTCAGCTGATTGCTGTATGCTTGACCTCTATGCCTGTTGTTTTAACAAGTGCCATTTATCATAGAGATGCTTTAAATAACATATCTGCCTCAGGAGGTGGAAATTACGTGTGAAGCCAAGGATGTACAGTCACATGACACACTGTGCTGTAGTTGCTGAGGGAACTGCTCTCATGCTTATTCATCTTATATCAGTATGTAAACTACATGAACCTCAGGATTACCCTCCTCATACCGACTGTATATCAGAGTCTGAGAGGAATTACAGCTGATTTTATATACTATAGAGATGCTTTGGAGTAGTGTTGGGAAGTTACTAAGTACTCACTTCTTGTTACTACGACTAAGTAACTTCTTTTGATGCTTAAAGTGGCTGCAATCAATATTTTAATGATAATAATGCATCACTTGAATCTGCAGATCTCCTCGGTTTTCTGAAGGATCTTTATAGCTCATTGTTTAGCTGTCTGGTCTGCAACTTTACTGTTTTGAGTATCTCTCACCACTCTCAAAGCAGCTTTAAGCTCTAAAGCTCTAAAGGCCCCCCCTGTACACTACCTGCTCTCCTTAAAACAGCAGAGGAACAAAGCATAGTGGAGCATTTAGCAGCTAAAGAGACGGATCTCCTTCAAGAGTTGGTAGAGACCAAAAACAGAGTTAAACTATTGCGAGGGACTATTGGGCTTACATTCATCAGGTGACCAGAACAACGACTTCAAATGAAAGACAATGTTTCTCTTGAACTGCTGAATGTGTAAATAAGCAACTGTTTGCCATATGAACTTACCTAAAAGGTGATGATATGTCTAAAAGTCGTGTTCACAGCCTGTGTTTGCTGCCCCAAGTGCCCCAAAATTAGCTATTGAGGCTTATAGGAACTTTTACTTGTATTGGAGTGCTTTTACACTGTAGTATAAGTACTTTTACTGAAGTAAAGAATATATGGCAATGAGTCCAGCGTTTGCTCTATGACCTCCATTAACTGACAGAACAAATCCCCCGCTGAGAGGAGTCCAAAGTCTCAGTCGTTTCATTAAGCAAATTATTGACAGGTTGACTAAGTTAGTCCCTTTTTAAACGATAGATCAACAGGAGTGGTTGTGTAGTGTAATTTCATAATTTGGATTATGCAACTGCATACCTGGCTCTGGATCAAGCCTAATGTTTGAACTACCCGAAGGAATGTGCGGTCTCGCGGACAAATTTGGACTGACAACACAGCCTGTTATCAGAATGTAGTCAACACCATCATATATTGAACCTCATGCCATGTGTGTACTGTTATGTAGGTAGTTTGACAAAGTATTAATGTTCCTTTTAGGAATTTCCTAATGTGAGTTAGTATTTCGGGTGTGGTTCACTGAGCTGGCACTGGGATCGTAGTTTAATACATGGCACCGCTGTCACTTCTTACTGCAGTATTGTGTGAGCTGTGGGCACATTGTGAAACCAAACGAGCGATGATGGTAAAAGGCTAATAAAGCTTCTACACCATGGACACGGCCCTGGCTGTAAAAGGCCAACACAAGGGTTATAGTTGTGCTCTTTAGTTGACTTGGAGAGAGACATGCCAGCCTCACCCTGTTTCCTCGCTCACAGAGAATGCAGTGTCTCCGATAAGTACGCCACAATGATGCCCGACACAGTCTCACCCACAGCTGATTCCTCTATTCAAACTCTCCTTGTGTCTACGGTTTTTTCCGGACTCCTGATGCATGAGAGCGGCTGGGTGTGTCTTTTTTAAATCCAAAGCATTTCATTAGAATGAGAGATGAAGGATGTCACATGTGTTGAATGCTGCAGAGCAAGTGATCTTCATTGCACAGGTATGCTTCTGATCACACATACACACCCATTAATTTAAGGCTTTTGTTTGTCTTGTGCCTTAATCTTGTTTGTTGCTGTACGTGGATTGAGGCGCATCCTGCGGTCTCGGTTTGGTCAGTTGTAGATTTTTGACTTGCTGGAGATTAAGACGTACATTTGCCTCCGTTGCTGGACTCGGGAAGATCACTTTCTTTGGCTCACGTCAAGAAGTTATTTGTCTAACATTTGAATAGTGGTTTATGTTTCTTTGGTTGTTTGTGCTTCTCTCTGTGTCTGGTTTGTTTTGGCAGAACACACTCTTTGACTCCTTCAAGTCAAATTAAATGAATCGCATGTGTCAGCACAATAGTTGCTGATAGAAGTTAATTGTGTTAATAAAATAATAAATACATTATGTTGTGTCAGCAAGTTTATTACATTACATAAGTACATAAGTATTACATAAGTTACGGTTTTGATGAGTCACTCTGATGTTGTCCACTTGTGTTGCATCGTGCGGTTGGTGAGTGTTCAGCGCACAGTGGCTAGCAAGTGTTTGTGTCTTGCATCTTTGCACTTTCACTGGAAGTTAGAAGAAGAAGAAGGATATCTCTCACACTGTGACCTTGGCAAGAGAGGGAAAGTCTGTGTAAACTGACAGAGGTTGAGGCTTTATGGCGTTATGGCTGGTGGAAGTAATGAAAGTGTCCTGTTAATTTGTCAAACTCTCTTTTTATTACTGTAGCATGTGTATATACGCTGTGATTAAAGTGTCCTGTTTCACTTCCTGAACCAGAATTTATTTTTTACCTGAAACATAACAAAAGATCATCACTCATTCACAAGACGAAAATACATTTTATTCTGATGCTATCTATTTGACAAGATATGTAATGGCTTCACTATATGAGGCAAATATGCGATAACGTTGTTGAATATAACCATATTAGTTGCAATAAATAAAGGGATATTAAAGTGTACTCAGCCCTGCCTTTCTGCTGTTATGCTGCTAAAATACTGCTTGTTAAATTTAAAAACAAAAAACAGCCTTAATGGTATGTATTGAATATATAGTTTCATTTGAGTGGCATGGGGAGTTAAGAAAAGGCTGCATTCATTGCTTGCATACACAAGATACACATAATAATAATAATAATAATAATAATAATAATAATAATAATAATAATAATAATAATAATAATAATAATAATAACAGTACTTCAGAGAAGCTATTCCGAGCCTGTACTTTCTGTGCAGAACTTGCATGCATCTGATTTGATGACGTTCTCTTGAGGATTGTGCTCCATCATATGAGCACTCAGCTGATTCTAACAGTCCTAAGGCTATAGTGGCCTGAAAATAGCCTTTTTATATCATTTCCCTTCTATTCAGCTATTACCACTAGCCATAAATACGCATTACAGGAAGCCATGTGGTGGTAGTTTTGGTACACAGCTATTTTTCTTTTCTGATTCTGGCTTTTACTGCTATATTCTGAGCCTTTGCGACAGCGTTCCAAGCCACACAAGAGAGGGCAATTCTTTCTCCCGCCTCTTTTATTGGGCCTATAATTTTGCAATTTGCCAAATTGGTAAACGTCCATTTCAGATTTCCCCTGTTGGCGAGTTAGTTTGTTGGAAGCCCTGGGTGTGAGATGGCGCATACTGGTGAGAAGGTTGCTCTGCCTCCCTTCCCACTGCTCATCACATGCTCAAGATGAGTACAAGTACCTCAAATGTGTACTCAAGTACAAGAATTGAACCAATAATACACGTTTGCTTCGTTTCCTCCCCCTGAACCGAGCAGCCATATGAACTTGACCATGTTTGATTGACGGGCCTCTAAGGTGTCGATGTCACACATGCACTACATTCTCAGCAGGTGCATTGGTTACATTGCATGCTGGGAAGGGGCTTAAAGTGCTCGTGGCTAAAGAGGCATGTGTGGACTATTGCGTTACCACATGATGGCAAGAATGTGTAGCGTGCACAGGGGATGTGACGCAGACTCTATACTTTCCTTTGTCCCCATTATAGCTACTGTACTGTAGCTGCTCATAACTGTTTATTGACCGCTCTGAATAGACACTACATACGTGACGGGTACATATGAAGAAAGGTATTATCCGGCTCGCGGGCCGACACTGTGTTGGTTTGGTTTCACAGGAGCAAGAATGACCTGACGTTTCCCTGTGAAAGTGATTTACTGACTGCCAGGTTGACTGTCAAACCCCAGAAATATGAATTCTGTGTGACCTGGGTAGCATGTGTGGGGCTTTGTAGCTCCAACAGTAGAGCCTTGTTTGATATATAGATCATCAGTTATTAGACTTATCATTATTTAAAATCAGAAACTGAAACCCCCTTGCATGCCCCTAAATTTTAAATTGATGTTTTTACAGCTGCTTAATTGTGAGATTAGTGTAAAAAATAAATAGACACACACACACACACACACACACTTAAAACACTTTACTTTATGGCTTACAATTATTTTCCAGAAATGTGTGTTTGTTTTCCTCTCAGCCTTTGTGTTGCTGTGTGAGAGTGAGTGAAGGGCTGGCACTAGTCTGGATTGTGCTCTCACTTTCCAGCTCTTTCACTGCCCAACACAGAGACCCAACAAGCATGCCCTCTGTTCTTTTATTGTGCTTTTCTCTCACACATACATCTCTGTTTTCTGCTCTTTCTCTCACAGGCATCAAGAGACCAACAGGAGGCTGAAAAATGTGAGTGGAAACATATAAGCGATATTTATTTATTTTCGGAGAGCTTGATTTGTTATTGCATTTAGCAATAATAAAACATCATTTAGCTTCAGTGCGGTTCGGGTATCACTGGCGAGTAGAAGTCTTTTTTACAGATGTTGGCGAGTACTTCCTACATGTGTGGGGGGGAAACTGTATGAAACCGTTTGAGGCTCCAGAGGCTAAATCTGATATATTGCCTCAAGTGATGTCACTTGAGGCAGATTTGGATGGTGCTGGAGACGTGAAGGCATGAAAGTGAAAAGAATCCAGAGGTGCAGAGTTAGAAAGAAGTGAGGTTAGCAGACATGTAACTCCTCATCTGTACTGGAGGCTATTTGCACTGTGCATTGTGGGTAATGTAGGCACCAGGTTTCGACTAGATGAAGAATGTGTCTGATGTCGATTTCTTTTTAAAACGGTCCATCTTGAGTCCGAGAATAATACATCTATGTAGTACTCTTTGCATTTGATACCTTAATAGTCCCTAAACCTGTAGGTCCCATTGTTAAGATGACATTTAATGTGATATTTAACCTTTTAAAGTTAAAACAGCATTGTTGTGTCAGGACATAAGATGAGAGAGACGGGGGATGATGACAGGCACAGCACAGGGTTCACAGCCACAAACAAATCAAGAACTCCATGTGAGCAGCGTAAACCTGTCGGCCACCAGGAGGCCTCAACACTCACTCTTAGTTTTCATTTTGTATTTGATTTATTTATGTATCAAAATATAGACAGAATGAGTTTATTATTACATTATTCCCAGACTAAATTTGAGATACTGTATATTTCAAGGTCTTCCCTGGAAGTTTAAAAAAGTAACCAAAAGGCATCAACATGTAAGTGCTTAAATTGCTTTGACCCATATGTTTAATATAAGTCATAGAATTTCAAGTGCAATTGAAAACAGCATTACTCATCACAGCTTCGTCACGTTTGATTAATATTGCATTAAAGCATGTGGCCACGTGACATAAAACCAAAGAGCTGACATGTCAGTTTTGAGCCGTATCGCGTAATAGGGGACCAGCATCGACCATGAAGCGATGATTGTTTGCTTTAGAGCGGCACATTTACCTGCCCAGCCTGATAATGCACACACAAACAGCAACAGAGTATTCTGGATGAGCCTGGAAACGAGAGCAGGGCGCTGGGTTACATCACCTTGTGTCAGTGTAGCAACTATCAGAACAATCAGCTGCTTTAGCACGGCAGAGAACATTCATCAGCTGGGGTAAAGGTCCAGCTGTAATCTGATGTGTTCTATCTGGGAATAATAATTAATTTCCTCCATGTATGGTTTGTCTAATAAGCCATTTGTTTCCTTCTCTCCAGGTACTGATCACCATTTACTGGCTGGGGAGAAGAGCTCAGTGTGAACGTTTCTATGATGGACCTTACCTGAATTTTAAGGCATTCGAGGGCTTATTGGGCACAGCACTATACAAGGTAAAACTCTCAAAGTGGATAATCATCCCATTGTGCACTCTGAGCTGTCTTATCTGTGTCGTCATGAAACAAAAGCTTAATTTTCTCGGGGGGGGAAACCAGAAACAGCATGAATGAAATCCTTCGTTTACAGCCACTGCACAAGTACATTTCTGTATCCTCCCTGGTATGTAGACTATGTGCAGAAGAATGACTGTGAAAGACCGAGGGGGCCTTAGATGGCTGGCCGTTAAAACCAAAGCTACGTTAAGTCATAAATGACCTGATCCCTTGATTCGGCTATTCTAATCTTGTTTAGGGCACGGCACACAGTTCACATAGTTTGCAGGTGAAAATAGCCCCCCCCCCCCCTCCTCCTCCTCCTCCTCCTCCTCGTTCTAGTGTTGAATTTGGCACATTGCTTTCACATAGATTTATAGGTGGTGGTGTGCAAGTCCTCTGTAATTCAAATGGCTCCGAGGATTTTCAGTAATAGCAGTTGGTTGCTGTGCGTCTTGTAAGTTTAGCTACGATAATCCCGGTTCACTGGCGTGGGGGTGAGGCTGGGTTTAGTTTGTGGAATTGTATTGTCTGGTAGGATTTGGTTGGATTACAGATCTGAAAATAATTTTTTCTTTTTAAGTGGCTGACAAGTTTTTGCTTGTTTTAAAGCACGCTGGTTAATTAAAATGCCTCCGGGGCTTGCTTATGTTTTTACGTGCAATAAAATGTTCTTCACGCAGTAAACAGTCATCAAGGGGTACGTGAAAGATGGCACTGTTTGTTTTGACAGAGACGTCCGTGAATAGGAAACAATGAGGTTATTATGCATCGTCTCTAATAGACGCTATAGGAGCGTTTAGTGACAGTAACCGAGTGCAAGGAAGAGAGGCCAGACTTCACACTCGTACCTGGGAGATCTCTCGCACACCACGTACACAGTGGAGCAAAGTAATGTAATTGGCACCCTATTATCTGACTGTTTTGTGTTTGCTTGTGTATGAAAGACTCTGCAGGAATCGTCCAGTCAGAAAGGCAGCAACGTCAGAGACAGTGGTTTTGGAGATAGCTGGTACTCAGAGCGAGAGGAGCTCTTCCAACTGAGAGGAGAAGTAGGAGGAGGCGGAGGCGGACACAGGAGAGACGACTCCCTAGACAGCTTGGACTCTTTGGGCTCCCAACCCCAGAGCATCTCATCTGACACCACTCTTAAAGGCAGCAGTGAGGGTAGGAAAACTCATGTCATTTGCAGCTATACTCAAACATACTTAAGACGCTGTGCTATTCTGGCAAAAATGTTTAAGACCTGCTGTTCTTGACTTCTTTCTTTTTACCCTTCTGAAGCTGACTTTCAGGCATTTCAGAGGTCAGAGCATGTTTTTCTTTTATATTTGTGATTGTTCTTTGTGTTATCCCTCTCGCACCCTAGCTGTAGATTGTCATTAAAGTGTGCAGACTTTCTCCCATTGTATCTCTGCATGAATATTTATAATGAAGTTCAATCCGTCTAGAACTTTAAATATTCGTGAACAGGGAAAATATGCTGCATTAGAGCCAGAAAGTTGCCTCCCATTTGTGAAAACAAACACCTATTGCCATCTAGTGGTGTGCTTTTGAAAGTGAATGTTTTTAGGGAAAAGTTGCCAAGGAAGGAGACATTATACAAGAACGCTAAAGTCCATCTGATCTTGTTTCATGACATGCATTGATAGGGTGGAGTGCTGGTCAGTGATCTCAGAGAGGTTGTCCCCCCCTATAGGAGAGGACAGTGAGACATTCCACAGCCGTCCACACCGCCTTGTAAATGAGGAGGCCTGCGTTCCCCACCCTGCACCCCTCTGTTACTCCTCCAAAAGTCACGCCAGAACACACAACACACTCCCCTCACTCTTTTCTCTGCCCTCCCCTCGTTTGCTACTTCATTACCCGTATCCGACCTCCTTCTTCTTTTCTCTTCTCTTTCATTTCTTCTCCCACATCTTTATTATTTCCCATCTGTTTCACACCTCCTCATATCTCCTGTTCTGTCTTTGCTCCAGGTTGTTGCAGTGACACTGAGGCAGACTCTGTGTTCAGGATGGCTGAGAACAAAGACAGTCTTAGTTACCGCCGGTCAGTAACCATTACTCCCAAGGCCAGCTCCCAGTTCAACCAGTTCCTGCCCACTAAAAACAAACCATCAGCCTACGTGCCCGCTCCGTTAAGGAAGAAACGGGCTGAACGCAATGAGGACAGCCGGCGCAGCTGGGCCAACCCCACGTACACCGAGGATGAAGGCAGACTCACCAGGTACCGTTTTTATTTGTATTTCTTAAAAGCAACATACCACAAAGTCATCTAAAAGTGTCGCTTTCACACCCAAATCATTGGTTTGTGCTTCAAATGCCTGAAGTTTACATTGTCTCCTCTCCCATCATGTTGTTGTTTGTGGTGCGGTTGTGTTGTCTGCGAATGGTCGATGGTGTTGTGTTTCATTTGCTGTGGAACCTCAGCGATGCAAGGCTTTCCTCTGAATGCTATGGCAGCAGTCAAGTCTCCCAGAGTGCCACTCATGAACAGTTGGCATCCAAGTATGAAAGTGGCAGCGACTCGGACTCAGATCGCCCAGACCCTGACCTTGTTCTGGATGACCTTGCCAGCAGACGCTTCCACAGCCCCTCCCCAGCTCCTCCCACCAACTTCGCCGTGCCCATCAGTCCCCTGGCAGCGGGAAGGGCGTCTGGCGGTAGTGGGGGCCCCTGGCCTAAGTTCACTATGACTCCCAATGTTGCCCCTCAACAGAATGTGGCCTGCCTCAGGTCAGAGAACATGAAGCAACAGTGTGACTTTGATGTGCCTGCCTGATGAGAGCAAACTAGAACGCTTCTCTTGCCCTCAGTTTGCATGGTTATTGTAACCATGAGCAACATCCTTGGTTGTACAGTAGTATGCTGCCTCTAACAGTGCTCTGTAGTCTTTTGTTTGTTGGTTTCTGTTTGACTTGTTTTGAGATTTGCTCTGCGGCACGTCCCTATTTGTGCCTTCTGACTTGTATGGGCTTGGAGGAGTGCTTTGAGTTGTCAACATAACTCCTCAAATCAAATTGTGCCTCCTTTACGGTTTGGTTTTGGGCTTGCATTGGTTTGCTAATCCTTGCAGTCATGTCATTATGCTCCTCTTTGCGTGACTGGCGTGCTGTGCTGCTGCTGAACATTTCTTTTGACACGTTGGTTTGGCTGTCTCTCTTGAGCAGCAGCAGTATCAACACTGGGGAAATGCAGCCCCCTGAGCAGGGCTCCGTGAGGGTGGACCACCGCCGGCCCGTGTCCACTGACAGCCTGTTCAGGGAGATATACGGTGACTCTGAGGATGAGGACGAGGAGGAGGGCTACGCTGACCCCATCCAAGATGATCTCTACTCCCGCAAGATGGGCGTCAAACCACAGCCTGTTGCCAAAGTATCTTATGACAAGTTCCTACCAAAGTTCTGGACGCCCGAAGAAGACGTTCACATACAGAAGATCAAACTGGGCTCTCAGAGGAGACCCTGGTACAAGAAGATACAAGGCTTCAGGTGTGTGAGGGCATTAAAATCCAGCATCATGTGGAATTCTAGCAATATCATGGATAAAATGTATTCCCTGCTTCTTGCACAATTTGTTTCTTACTTTTCTACCAGACACTTTGCAATCCTTAAATATTTATTGCATGCCAAGTGAACCTTTGTTAGATTCTAAAATTCAGAATTGGGTTTTCTGTCATTCACTGCATTTTCTGTATAGATTCCTCCCACTTACTTTTATTTCTCTTTCCCCGGCATCGCTCTCCTTTCTTTCACCTTCATCTTTCTCTGATACCCTCTACCCTTCTGTCCTCGGCCGTAGCCATAAGAAGTCGGGCTCTTCGTCAGATGATTCAGACTGTGACGTCAGTCCTTGGCTCTCCTCTGCCCCCTCTCCCTCCGGCCCCTTTCACTCTCATTCCCACACACACGAGGCCTCGGCTCACACCACCCTTGTTGTGGCGAAAAGGTCGATACAGATGCATGATTGTGACAATGAAGGAATGTTTTAGAACATCCAGATTTTAGAGGAGATATATAGTTGACTCCTGTTGAGGCTACATTTCTGATGAGCTGCTTTCTAATGTACTAATGATAAATACACTGTCAAGCTACTGGAGGTTACCCTAACACACTTTAAAGCACCTAAGTAGTAAGATGGGCAGTTTCTCAGCATTATCCTATTTTTCTATAGTCTAGTGAAGACTTTTACTTTTGTATTGCAACGAGCCTTGCAGTTTTATTTCTTAGCAGAGGGATTTGTAAAATCCTCATTTGTTCAACATCTGTTTGAATCAAATATGACTATGGCACTATGGCTGCTTGATGTGTCTCTTCCTTCTTTTTCTTGCTCTTTTATCCATTTCACATGCATGCACTCATCACTTCTCTGTCCTTTTCTCTCCTTTTGCCCACCCTGCAGTCCTCATATTCAAGCACACACTGTCCCTCATCTCCCCAAGATACAGCCCCCTCTGTTAGAGACCCCCCCTCTGGTGTTTGCCCCAGTGGACCCCGCCTCGGGTCCCAGACTGGTCAAATGTGAGAGGTGGCCACTCCTGGGGCGCCAAGACCCCCGGGAGCCCCCGGACCGTTTTGATTACGAGAGCATTTTCCCTGACTTGGCGAACGATGACATGTTTACCAGGCGAACCCTTGCCTTCCAGTCTAACACAGACTTGGCTATGATGAAGACTCAGCTGTCCGTCAACCGTCGTCGCTACACGTCTGAGCCGCAACTCAACATCGTCACCCAGCGCCACAGCTGTGTCAGCACCGACGAGAACGATTTCCCGGACATCGAGCAGGATGATATGGTTTATCGTAAGGAGAAAAGCCAGCAGGCTCAGCAGCGGCGGCCTCTCTCAGGAGCCCCTGACAACTATGCCCCTATGCCCATCCCAGAGCCGTGGGATCTGCCTCCTGATCTCAAGGCCAGACTCCTGTGCCCCCCGTGTCCTCTGACCCAGGAGGCAGCGGCAAACAAACAGAACCAGGCCGAGAATGAGACTCGTCCTAAAACAGATGACATGCTTGTCCGGAAACTTGGAGGTTGTTCTGATCAGAGCCAGAGCTCGCAGATGACGCCTTCAGTGCCTTCTTCCTGTAGCAAAGGTGACCTGCAGAGATGGCAGGCTATCAGGGAAGCCAGTCAGCTCAGACATAGGAAGAGGCTCATGGTGGAGAGGCTGGCTGCTCTGAGGTCATAAAAACAGATTGCCTGTTAGTTTCTCCTTACTTTGTAGTCTGTGAAAACTCATTTCAATCTTGAAATATTTTCTGTGTGATGGTGAAGTGGTCTCAACTGCATGATGATCCAACTTGTAAATGATTGATATGAAGGCCGTCACTCTCATAGATGGGAGTTTTATCTATTTAAACTCTTCTTTATGGCCACTAACCTTGGTGCGTTAGGCATTCATTGTCACGGTCAGTCACATAAACTGGAGCAGAAACAGCTCAGAGCTTTTTGTTGTGTATTAAATGTAGAAAGAAGCTGTAATGAAAGTCCCTATGACATCGTCACCATAGGGCCATTGGTAATGGTTTTCTGCATGGTTTTACTTTAGCAACACAGGGTATGTACATGCTGAGTGGCAAGACTGTACATGAAGCTACTGTGGTTTAGAAGTGTGATTTCTTTTTTTTCTTTTTTTTTTAACAAAACGACACAAATCTCCAACATCATCAACCAAAGTGAGCTAAGTGCATCACGAGGTACAACAGATTCTGCATTTTATCTTTGGTTTTGTTTTCCTATCAGACCGAGTTTGCCTGTGAGTGGAACAAATATGCAAGACTAATAAAGAAAAATAAGAGACTTCATGATCTTGTGATGGATTGAATTGGTTGGTTGTTGATCTCACCGAACACCTACAAGTGACACAAATCAGACCGGAGTTCAATGTTGATCTCCTCAACAGAGGGAACTTTACACTGACATGTAAAGCTCAAAGTGCAGCAGCAGGAGAGGGTGGAAAGATTGAAGCCTGAGTAATATCCAAACATAACGTCCTGAACATTTGACAGCACCAAGCGGGGAAATTTAATGTAGTCCTGCGTGTTGAGCCGATATGAAAGCCTATAGAAATTCCCCATGGCTTCGAAAGAAGATGAGACTCCATAGTAACCTGAACACAAATCTGCACTGAAGTGTTTGCACATGAACAGACGCACACATGCACGCACAAAGCAACCATTTAACATTGAGTCAAGGCCATCTGGATTTACTTCACTTCCATATGTAAAGCCATGTTTCCAGTGACATCATGTCGGAGTCTCCAAAAAGGCAGCATTGTTTAGAGGAGCAAATATGTCTACACGCTAAATGTCAGGGTAGGGAAAGGTGGTACTGTGCTGCAGGCCTGCTATACACACATCTTAAACGCTAACTTCTTCAGTGTATAAAGTGATAAGCATGTTTTAGCTGGGTTTACACACATTTTGTGGCCCACCAGCTGGGGTTGAGTTGGTCTAAAAATCACTAATTGGCCTGAAGCTCTTGACAAGACAACGCTCAGACTCCGGGTCAAAGGCTTTTCTGCAGAAATGTGACTTTTGTTGTGTGTTGATTCTCTCCGGTTTCCTAGACAGTGCCAAACGCAAGAGAGTATCGACGGGTGAGTTGATACGGGGTCCCAGGAATGTGGCACGTTTGCATTTGCTCTGGCCTCTTACAGTCGCACCTCGCTGCCCCCTGCTTTTGTGCTGCTGTTCTCACTCACTAGCTGCTAAATGCTGACACACAACACAGAGTATTGTATGGCACAGGGCCAAGTTCAGGGTGTGGGGAGGCTGGGGGTGGCTTTCGTTTGCTCCAGAAAGCTCTTTTGGACAACACAACAAAGTGAAAAAGGTGCATACAATAGCAATATGCGAGGTCATTTACCTAAACTAGTGTGTCCCAGTGAGAGCTGTGACTGAGCACTGGTCTAACCACCCTGATAGCAATATTAGACATGTGTAAATCTTTACAGGTAAGTGGAAACAAAGTGCATTTTTCTGAAGGCTGTGAGTGACTTTGCTCTTTTGCATGACGGGGAGGGCGGTGATACGTGATACTAACCCACTGAGCTTACATCCCTCCACGGTTTGTTGTGGTTGACCCGTGTGCTGTGTTTGCAAACTAACACCAGGTTAAAGGTCTAATCCAATTTATTATCAGCATCCAAACATACAGGTGCAAGGTGGAAATTATTTAGACTATTTGTGTTCTTTTTTTTGTTTGTTTTGTACAGTTTTTTTTGGCACGATGGTGAAAGATTTGGATATTTGAAGTGGAATAACTCTTAACTTTTTTACCTCTTGTAAAGCTTCTGCCAGGATATGCAAACTAAACATCCCCTCCACATCTCAAGCTCTTTTAAAAAACATTTTTTAACTTTAACTTTCTTTCCACAGGAGTAAATCAACAAGCGATATCCAGGTCAACCCCACCGTCGTCCGGCAGGTTCTCCACGAAGAGCTGCAGAAGCGTCGTGAGGAGATAAAGGACAGTGATGATAGGTGGCAGGATGTGAGCATTACCTTTTTATGTTATCATTGTTGTTATACAAATCAAGACAAGCTGACTCTGGCAGAAAGCAGTCTTGTTCCCAAAACAGAAATGAAAGATGAGCACATGATCTAAAACCATCAGGTGAGCAGGTGTTGTGCTGCAGTCTGTGTCCGCAGGGTGAAGAGCTGTTTAGATAGAAGCCAGAGACGGGAGACAGACACGGGTTGGTGCACCACTGCCCTCTGGCTCTGGACTGCCCTCATTTCCAAATCAGTGTTTGTGGCAGGAAACGCCACATCCTGTAAATTCCAATAAAAATGATGTAATATAGACAGATTATGTAAAACAGAGACCCCAAAATGGAACATAACTAGACATGTGAAGTTGACTTGAGGGTGTGAGTTATTCCTGGAAAATAAGTTTCCAAGGGGTCAGTGGTGAACTGGTTTTAAACACCAGGGATCCATCACAAGTGCTCATTCTTACATATATAAATGTAAAGTTATCCATATTTATATGACTTGCTGTGACAGTGGTGTGTCTGATTGGTGTCATGGCAAAATAATAGTGTCTTAAAGCAGCATTTAGGTCATATAGTCCTCAATACACAGGGGAAGTGAGCCGGGAGGAGCCTAAAGCACACAAATAGAACACCTTCAAATGTAGCCCTTTCTGGTTGTGTCTTTCTCTCTCCTTCTCAACTTTACTCCCTTACAGCCTTACAGCCAGCCATGTAACACAACCACTCTGTTTTATCTAGATTTAAGCTCAATTCTTACGAAATGGTGCATGAGGTGATTTTGGTTTACTTTTGCTGCAGGACTTGAGCAAATGGAAGAACAGGCGCAGGAGTGTCAACTCTGATATAGTAAAGAAAAAAGAGGAAAGGGAGAAGATAGAGGATATCACGATCAGCAGCAACAGAAGGTCCAAGACCTTCAAGGAGATGCAAGAGGAGAGGTAAGAGTTTGAGTACGTTATTGGTAGATTTAATGCTGTAGAATTTCTATTTTTATTTCCTGACCCTTGTTTTTAACCAAAAGCTCCACACACTGAATTTGTTCCTCTTTTGGTTTTGTTTCTCCCTCGGAGAAGGATCCTTTTCTAAGGTAATAAAAGAAAAGGTCTGTATGTTCCGCGGTATTTAACACGGGGACTACAGGATTATTTGTGCAGGAGTGAAGTAGGAGACACTGTAATTGTCCTTCAGTCAATGTGAAAGTGTAATCTAATCTTGGTTTATGTCCTACCTCCCCTTGTTTTGTCCCACCTTTCTCTATCGTCCTCTTTTCAACCTGTGCTTTTCTTTCTATTTTCCACCCTGTCACTCACACCCTGTTTCCTGTCACCTGTCCCCCTCACCTCCCTAACTTGCATCCCTTTCCATCCTCGTCTTTAATTTCACCCATCGCTGTCCACTTTTTTTTTTCCACTTCTCTTCTGTCCGGTGCACAGAGAAAATAAAGGAAAAGACAGCGTCGGCAGTCGTTTCGGATCTCTGTCTTACCTGGACGACGACGAAGTATTTGATAGACCTGTCATTACCCCACGCATCCGAAACCATCCTAGGAGCTACACTATTGACACTCCTTACTATTCCTCTGAAACCCCTGAGGCTTCTCTGAAAGAGGACGAACCCCCCGCTGCCTCTCCAGCTACTGGCAGGGCCGCCTCCCCTCCCACCTCACGGAAAGTTGACATTTTGGACAGTCCTGCAGGCAGCTACGCCACAACCACCATCACTCCCGCCATCACTCCCGCCATCACTCCCGCCATCACTCCCACCAGCCGCAGGTTTTTCAACAGCTCCCAGTCTTCGGCAGCTGCACCTCTACAGAGGGGTCCTGTCTCAGACCGCACAGTCAAGACAGAGGAGACCACAACCATCGTCTCCTCTTCTAGCTCCGTACAAAAGGTGCCCGAGCCAAGGCGCCCATTGTCGAGCACACAGACCGAGTTGGGGGCCCCCTCCTCTGGTGTTCTGTACAAACAACAACCACAGCCAAGCTCAATGGAACCCAAGCCTCCCGGGGTGTCTCGGGTTTCCGCCTCTCTTCCCAGGAGCTACCAGAGATCGGATAGCGCACGTCTAACCTCAGTTGTCACCGCGAGGCCCTTTGGGACCCAGTCGTCCCGCCTCACCTCACTTCCCCGAGCCTTTGCAGTGAGTACTAGTTAATTCTGCAACTAAATACAAAGTGTAGCTCAAGGGGCTGAAAGATCTGAAAGATGAAAGTGTCTTGTTCGTCAGGTACAGTGTTCTGTGTTTCGAGTGCATTAATGTTGCCCATGAGTCTGATCTGATTACTGGAACAGTGAATAATAGATGAAGTTAGTGTTGTAATAGTGTTAACAGCCTCCCTCACGTTCATTACTGTTACAGTTTTATGACTTCAGTAAGTGAAGCAGTTTCACTCTCACTTAAAGAGTTGACAATATCACAAGTTGATTCCCCCCCAATGACAATCTGCGTTCACCCCGAACAGGCGGACAACGCTCAGAAGCGCGTCAACGGCGACGCAGATGTTCCTAAGAAACCGTCGGTGCCGAGCCGCTATCATCAGTTCATGACTTCTGAGGACGAGAACCACTCTCAGTCCAGCTCGGTCCACAGCAGTGAAGACGAGGAGGAGGAAGAAAACAAGACCACGGGGAAGAGTATCACCTCTACTCAGAGTGTCTCACCTGTCCCTCCTCACTTCAAGAGTGAAGTCAGTCCTGCTCCAGCCAAAGAAATCAGCGAGGTACTTAATAATAATAATTAGTCAGCCCAAATATGTCATTAAATGTGATTTTTGCTTCGACCTCTTTGCTTAAAGATAATATACTGCTGCACTGCAGAACTAGCAACAGGTTGGCATTTAATGAACAGCAATAAATGATTAATATAAGGCTTTCTTTCAAAGCTGGCACCCTACATGCTGATCTCCAGAGCGATGGAAAGTCAGGAGTTCCACATGTGTGCACTTAAAGCTGCGTTTTTGTGTGTGTGAATCATTGTTGTTCAACTCGCATGTGTTGGTGTCTGGTTTCAAGGAGAAGTACTCTGAGATGCGGATCAGCCTGAACCAGAAGCCCAACAGCAGCAGAGACTTTGGCTTCCAGGCGGTCTGGGACTCAACAGGAGCTCGCGTCACGACCATTCAGCCAGGTAATTTGAATTGTATGGGTAAAGCTTTATTCACCTTCCAGTTTTATGTGTTTATCAGCCAAACTGGCAACCTTTTTAAAGCTTTACATTCCCAGTGGTTGAAAAAGATCAATCAGGCATATCTCACTCTGGACTGATGTATTCACAGATACAGCACAGTGGCAGCACTGGCTCTGTTATGTTTTAGGCGCTGCTGGATCGTTGTCAGCAGGTTTTCAGAACCATTGCAGTGGCGATGCCAGACCTATGTAGGGCAGCATCTATCTGGGTCAGATCTGCTGGGCCTGAGCCTCTCTTTCTACTGAGATTTTACCACCTTCACAGTATCTCATGCAGTTTAGTAACGTTTCATTAACACCCAAAATCAATGCATTAACTCCGGCTTTGTCCCACCGGTTTGAACCGACAGTATACATGAGTGTAACTTTGTTCAATACAGTCGTACGTGTCGTGTCAAATCACCCTTTGTGTTATGTTTCATTTTATTCCTGTCTTTGTTTATAAGGACTACGCACAATAATCAGTATTTCTGTAAATGAGCCAATTGTACTAAGTCAGTCCTTTGGCAAGATCTTCTAAACACAATGACATATAATGAGTATGAATAAGATCATGCAATACAGCAGGAAGAAACAAAACATTGGTGGTTGTGAGAAGAAAGACAATAAATACTGTAATTTCTTGTAAATTAAATGTTGCTGAAGTTACTAAACCAACTACTGTTTTATCCAAGATTAAAAACTCTTACGAGTGATAACCAACCATGTCCCTGCAGAGGTAGAATTGTGTACTTTCTTTGCTGCCAATGACGTGTGTTCTCTGTCTCCTGCAGGCAGCCCGGCAGAGATGTGCCAGCTTCAGGTCGGAGACGAGGTGTTGACGGTGAACGGGCACAAGGTGGCAGAAATGAGCTACACAGACTGGAAGTCGTGCATGGAGGAGGCTATTCAGGAGGGCAATCTGGTCATGGATATACGCCATTATGGCAAGAACAGTGAGTCCTCTGAACACTGGGTGTCTGAGTGTGTGTGTCTGAGTGTGTCTGAGTGTGTCTGAGTGTGTGTGTGTGTGGTGTTTGCTTGCGTGAGATTGAATTGAACCACTTTAAGGGTTGCATTCCTTGACTGACAGTGCTGCTTATGCTTCTAGCGTTGCTAAACAGTTTTGACACTTTAAATTGGTCCGTAAACTATTGTGAAATCATCCATGAATGATCTCATGACACCGAAGTAGTGAAAGACCTGTAACTTTTTGTTTCTCCTCTGAACGATGAAAGACTGTTATTGTGTTGACTTCAGTGGTTATTATTCCTACTTTTTTTTTTCTTCCTGTGTGCATTTTTCTTGTCCTGTTTTCCCTTTTCTTGTTCTTGTTATTTCTACTGGTTGTTTCTTCTGTTTTTTTCCTGTCTCATCAGCATTTATTTCTGTATCCTTGCGGTGTTTTCCTTGTGGAGAACTAACCCAGCTCTGGTCTATGGTCGTCTGAGTGTGCTGTTTTCACAGCGTTAGTAAAGCAGGCTTACTTATTCCAACTACGTCAGTGTCACCTTGAAGAAAAAAAGAATAAACCACCCCAGAGTAGCTCACGTGAACTAACACACAGTACTTGTTCAAATAGTTTAGTGAAGCCCGGTGGTGGTGAGCCTGTTAGAAACACTGTGTGGGTCTATGAAAGCTTTAATAGGCTGCATGGCTGGGGAAGGTTTCTCTGTCACACCCTGTTGCTCTCTATAATAACACCATAACAACAACCTTGTCCCCTGCTTTAATGTAAATATACAATTCAGTGTCAACGTTTCACATATACAGAACTAACTTCTGCATAAACACTGGCACAGAAAACATGGTTCTATGTGCAAACAAACACTATTTTTTTTTTTTTTGCCATTGCATTGTCTGCATGCAGACTGGGACAGAGATCAACCTTCCTTGCCATTTAAAAGCCATAAGATCATCAATCTGACCAGTATGGATCATCCGATACTTCTAGGTTCCCCTGACACAAACACTGTCAGCTCCAGCCTGGATTTCACTTCACGCTCTTCCGTGGAAAAGCTGCCATCCAAAGATGCCCCCGCCCACCCCGTCGTTGTGAGTGACCCAGAATGAACTCAAGGTTTGATGAAGTTTTATGTGTGTGTGTGTCGTGCCTCCATTAATGAGCGCACACCCTGCCATGTCTCCCTGCAGGATGTGGCTTCAAACGGAGTCAATGGAGGTTTCCGTGAGCAGCAGGTGACGATGAGGAACAAAGGTAAAGAGCAGAGCGCACGCTCAGAAATGTCAGGAATTGATCTGTATTTCTGAATACAGAAACATATGGATGTTATATTAGTTTTGGGAGGAAGATCTTTGCAAACGATGAACTATTATTGGATAATATTGATGGATATTTACTGTGTTATGTAACAAAATGATGAAACCTATGATTATCATACATCCTAATTCATGTATTGGTAACATAAGATGGAATATTACCTGGTGAAACTTGTTTCTCTCCTCTAATGTGCCTCACTGTATCCTGTTTTCCATCTCTCATGTAGAGTCAGAAACCATATCTTTGAAAAACTTAAAACGGAGGTCAGAGTTTTTTGAAAAAGGTAAAAAAAAGAATGTAAAAAGCCCCGACTGAATCGTGGCGGGATGGTTCTTGTAATAATAATGATAATGACTTCTGTGTAATCTGGTGGCTGGTGGTTCTTTGTGCTTTTGTCTCACTGTCTATCGTCAGATTCTCAAAGGGATTGTTTGCATGTTTCTTATCAATCACACCCTCATGTTCAATCGATAAGTAACCTATTATCCATTGATTATGAGCTGTCAGGGTTCAAATAGATTCCTCCATGGCTCTGTTTTGGTTCCAGAGCTTAACCTTTGTGCTGTGCCCCTTCCCTCCTTCAGGTGGCTCAGGGTCCCATGTCAGTGCGCTGGTCTACCTCTGTGGTAAACAGGGTTGAGTGTGCAGTGACCTCCTCACCTTTGCTTGGTACACCCTGGGACACTGACATGCTTTTCAACCCAACAGAGTCGAGTGATGTTTTTGAGGCGAATTGAGGAAATTGTGTCCTCGCAAAGTAAAACAAACTTTGTTTTAGTTTTTATTATTTTTGAAGATGAAGGTGAAAAATCCTCAGCTCATCGTCACAAAATGTTTTTGTGGCGAAGAAGAGACCCCCGTATTTATTCAACAGTCTGTGAATAAAAACACATTCAGCTCCAAAGGCTGGACAGCATGTCAGACACTACGCCAGCGTACCAACCACAAACACAAATCTTTGAATCCTGTAGTGTTTGTGGTGTTTTTTGAGTGGTGTCCAGGTTTAACACATGGTTACACTTTTCACTCTGCTGCGCATGAAGTTAAAAGCATTCCTGTCTGCTCTCTTGGCATGCATGTATTGATCGGTTGTTCGCCTTTCAAGACCGGCTGCGCTGAACTTGTGTGCATCTTGAGTATGCATGCTGCTCATATGTGTGTCGTTCTTCCAGTTTGGTTTGATCACAATCAGTTTATTGATTTTCCTGTTGGCTGCCATCCAAAATGAAATATCAACAACTAGGTAAAGTTGAATTGAGAGAATCGATGAATCATAAGAGGTGAAATTTAACCTTTTGTTGAAAACATCAATTTACTGTTTGTGGGTTTTAAATGTCAATTTCATTGATTTAAATTGGCTTAAATCAAGAAAATTGAATACGCCTGTTAAATTTGTGTTGCTACAGTAATTGGCCTTGAGGCAAACTTCTGTTGTATTGTTCTGTCGGAGCATGTCAGAAGTATTGACTACAGGATTTTCTTTCTTTTCAAGGAGGATCAGACTCTGCAATGCCAGATGTGAGTAGTATTCTCAGTCCATAAAGGGCAATTTTATCTCTTTTGTTGTGTTTGCTTTTATAGCTTGCTTTAAAATCACAGTTATTACAAAGTCTAGACCCATTATTAAGAATCTCATGTGCACTAGTTTACTTTGGAAGCTGCTTCTTAAGCCTTTCAGACGCCCCAATTAATCAACTATAATTGCAGGGAGCTCTCATTTTTATGAGTGAAATAAAAATACTCGAGGGTCGAAGGATGAATTATGTTGTATGTTGCGCACATTGTAAAACCTTCTGGGACAACATTTGTATTTGAAGCTGTGTAGATCGAATTGACTTGACAATAGCACAAAGTCGTTTAGGAGGACATGCAGTTGAAGTGATGCAGACAGTGATGGGAAAATGGAAATAAGTGAAAGTACTATTACCTCAAAATTGTACAGTTCTCAAGTACTTTCTCCACTGTATGCAGGGGTTTTATTAAAATAGGCATATTTGCAGTTTCAAGCTTTGCTTTAACACCATCATCACAAACAACAGCTGTGCTTCAACTCTCAGTTGCATCCATTAGTTTGATAACATCACAAGCCTTGACACTTTGCTGGATTGAGTGTACAAGTACGTGCATTTATGCTACTTGTGTATCTTCTCTGTTTGCAGATACCTGTTCCTTCAATCACTCCTTCTTCCAGCCGCTGGTCTTGGGACCCAGAAGAGGAGCGCAAAAGACAAGAGAAATGGCAGAAGGAGCAGGAGCGCCTCCTACAGGTACACGAAGGCACACTTGTGTAGCAGTGAGTTTATTAGGGACACCTTGCTAAAAACTAATGCAGGGTAATAAATCAGCTCTGCAACAAGTGTTGCTTTCATGAAGATGTACAGTGTTACGAGAGAGGTGCTGCTTCTGTCATATGTAAGGCTGCTTAGTTGTATTGTGTTGTACTGAGAAAGCAACAATGCCAAATCCCAAAACAATGAAATAAGGACACTCAAGGACAAATAGAAATACTTTAAAAGCCATAAAAATAGACAAATAGAATACAAATCCTTTTTGCTTTTGTTTTTATATTATGTGCATCTGTGTAATAATGTTTTTTCTGATTCCAAGACTAGAACTATATTCTAATTTGTATTGAATATACACAATGTTCTAATGTTTGTTCTGCTGCACTCATTGAAATAAACAAGGTCGACACTTCCTCAGTAAAACACATTACAATTTAATAGAAAAACCACAGCTTTTAAAATGACCCTGAAGTTGAATCAACACCTCTCTACATCAGTTTCAACAAAAGCTGAATATTATAACCTTCGTTAAGGATTTATTGCACGACTGTTGTGTTGCAGTGCATTAGTCTTAGCTAGGTGTACCAAACAAACAACAGAGTGCGTCGTCCGCTAATAAAACTGAACTGAAACAACCTCACAATCCATTTGATCTGAAATACCTGTATGTAAATCTGTCCGTGTGCCCCGTCTGACAAAATGAGACGAGGCACGGCGCTTGAAGCGACAGGCTGGAAAGTCCTCACAATCACAGCAGACTGCTCCTAATAGGCTCGAAACAGAAAACTTTACAGCGTGCTCTGACAGCTGAAAGTAAAGCATATGTCGAGTATCCAACTTAAATGTAGTGGAATCCTGTCAAAACATTTTTCTGAGGGTTTATTTCTGGATGGAGATCAAAGGTGTCCAAACAGAGCGCTGTAGTCGGGAAAGCTTGTTACTCCTCCAGTCTTATTCCCTGGTGGATACACGGCCTGATTTCATGATGTGCCAGGGAGACTTCCTGCCCTGGGCAAGACTCTCTGGCTTTATCAACTTACATAACATGTAGGAGCGCTTGGAATTATCTGATTACAATACAGCTATGATATCTATTTAGTTTTTATTTTATTTACTTTTTCTTCCCACTGAACAATATGGCCATTTAATTCTTTGTATCTGTTTTGTGTGTGCGACTGTGCATGCATGTCATTCAATTTGAATGACCTTTGACCTCTCTCCCTGCTTTTCATTTTTCCTCCCCAGGAGAAATATAAGCGAGACCAGGAGAAGTTGCAGGAGGAATGGCTAAAGGATCAAGAAGAGGTTGCCAACAGCGTAGACCAACAAGAGGTGAAAAAAAAAAGTGTTTTAATTTGTATAAATTACTCAAAACAGCCAGAGGGTATTAAAAGCTGGAGGATGAAAAAGCTGGTATTTTTGGCTTATAAAACGCAAGTCCATTTCACATAAAGGACGTGGAAAGCAAGAGCACAACAATATTTAGTCATGTGGATATTCACACAGGACACACAGTGTGTGGCTATGATTCCCATAATGACAGAAGTCTTTCTAAGCTCTTTCAAATGGAATTTCTCACCGGTTTGTCCACTGTTGTTGCAGTTCCTCCTGGAGTTTGACAAAGGTCAGATTGCCAAATGCCGTCATGTGTTAAATGCTTCCTCTTTTCTATCCTTCCTTCTCCCTGGCAGCCCTGGAGCCTGGAAGTGAACAGACACAGCATCAGCCCACACTCACCACGCTCTCCTGTCAACTTGCACACCTCTCCTACGTGGGAAGAGGAAGAGAGAAAGAGGAAGGCGGAGCAGGAGCTGGAGCGCCAAAAGCAGGTGGAGGAGCAAGAGCGCCAAAGGCAGGTGGAGGAGCAAGACCGCCAAAGGCAGGCGGAGGTGCAAGAGCGCCAAAGGCAGGCGGAGGAGAGGAGGAAGAGGGAAGAGGAGGAGCGGGAGTTGCAGCGACTCCAGGAGGAGAGAAAGCGGAAAGAAAGGCAGATGGAGGAAGAGAGAAAGAGGAGGGAGGAGGAAGAGCTGATGTGGCAGAGGAGGAGGGAGGAGGAGAGGGAGGAGGAGGAGAGGAGGCGGCAGGAAGCTGCAGAGCAGCAGCGCAGAGAGCGGGAGAGAGCCTTGCAGCAGCAGCAACAGTGGTCAGTAGAGACACTGCTCCTCCTACTACTTTAACACTTTACTCACATGTGTGTCCATAATGCTAATAACAACACATTTAAGTGGAAAACATAACCTGCTTTGTTGTCTCTGCATTAGCATAAGTGCAACTAATGTGTTTGCATGTCCTTTGTCCTCCGCCTTTGTGTTGTAACGGTCGTCCCACCTCCTCCCACCTTTCCCTACACACTACCGTTTACCAAAGGGCTGGTGACTCCCATGGCTTTTCCAATATCCAGCCATCACTGTCCTTTACAGACAGGTTAGTACTGTACAGGACAGATTGTGTTTGCGTTTGTCAAACTGCATCTGCAGTCATAAGATAATGCTTCTTAATGTGTTGAGCTAATCAGCTTTTGGCTCTAATAATACCCGCTTGCTTCATACCCTATTTTGATCAATAATAATACTTAACAAAAGAGTGTTTATTAATGTATTTGCCAACAACTGTAACGCCTCCTGTGGACACTCATTAACATACTGAATGACAATATAGTAAAACACAGTTGTAATGATGTAAAATATGTCGTCATAGGAGAAGTTATAATTACTTACAATTAATGCACTTATAATAAGTACCTAAAAGATCCTTACGTCTGCTTACAACTACATTACAGTGTGTTATAACGCATTTATTAAATGTTTGTATACTGATTAACGGGGGACTTCAAGTGTTACTGGTTGTATTTGATTCCTAAATTAATAAATGTTGGTTTCACGTTAGCTTTTGCGCCAATTCAGCTCCAGGTTCACCTTTTCTTTTGTTCTTTATATAATTCTCTGCACCAGCAGTTAACTTGGCAACACACGTTGTTCTTGACTGAATTGCACCAAAAGTGTCAAAAGCAAATAATACTGCCAAACAAACAACACCAGTTTCTAACCAACGAGAACGATTTGTCCCTCACTCTAAAAACATATAAAGCAGGTACATCATTTTGACTTCACGTGTGTCTTTGAAGCAGTGAATCCTGTTTTCCTTTTGTTATATTTTCAACACATTTCTCAGTAGAACACACATATTTACTGTAAAGCTGACGTGTCCGGGTATTCTCTGCACCCAGCGAGTGGATTAGGTCTCCAGCTGAGATGGAGACAACCTTTGATTGGTTTGCAGTCTACACTTTCCTTTTACAGCCGTTTTACCCTGTGGTATTTCACATATCAAAGTACTTATGCTGGGTCCCTAACGCGTATTTCTTTTTGTTTGACAGGATAAGATCTCAATCATCTCCCCAGCTTGATGAAGAGGAGAAACCTAAAGGTCAGTCTTCTCTTTTCATTATATTTACCTTTTTAATGTAAAAAGTGATGGATTGGATGCAAATATTGTTCTCTGTTTCTCTTCACACCGGTTGTTTTGATAAATGTACGCATGTACGTGTACATATTATACAGTATATGTGGGCTGTACTCTACTGTAGGTGTGCATGGGCAGCCGGGGGGCATGGCTCACTGGCTGCTGGAAGAGCAGGTGAGGAGTGCGCGTGACAAACAGACTCCGAGTCAGCGGGCTGCATCAGAGCTGGAGATGGAGAGGAGAAACATCCTCAATGCCATGAGATACAGAGAGCCGGAGAGAGGTGGGCGCAGACGCTCAGCTGCTCTCGTTATGATGATCAATGGAACAGTCAATTATGACAATTACACCAAATCAAAACGTACCGCCGTTTGATTAACAGCTGACCAATCAATCGATCAACAAGCCAGAAAATGACACGCAGCAAAAACAATTGGCTCATTGATTGCAGGGCAGTTTCTCTCAGATCGCTTCCATAATTAAATTGTGCTTTTTTATTTTAAAAAGGTCAAATCAAGACCGGCGAAACACCGTATCAACATCATCACTTGTTCTTTCCGTCCCATTCTTTCCAATCTCTCTGCCAGTCGTGATTTATTTTTGACCTCACAGAAACATGATATTGAGTTTATCTCTCCTCTTTGGGCGAAGTGACGGGCAGTGGTGTTGGTGAGATGAAGGGTAGGACGTCCGTGTCGCAAGCAGAGCAGGAGCGGCAGCAGATCCTGAACGAGATGAAGAAGAAAACTCCGATGCTGAGGGACAAAAGCTGGATCCGCCAGGGCTCCTCCACCATCGCCACCAACAAGGAGTCCGACGTGCCACCCATGCGAAGGTACGAGAGTAAAGAAATCCCAACTCTGCTGTGTGATGATGGTGATTGGCTTTTTACTCTTAATGATGTCAACTTGTGTGCTGAAATGAAAACATTTATTTGTCTGGCTACTACTGTGCCTTGGCACATTTGGTTGGATTGGACCATAAGTAAATATTTGAAGATAAAAACAACTGCCACAATTAGTAGCCAGACATTTTTAAATGTCTCTAACGTGGGTGTGGCGTGGGTTGGCTTTGCAGAGGTGAGTCTCTTGACAACTTGGACGCCTCCAAAAACTCCTGGCGCTCATCATGGACTCCCAGAAGCAATTCTTACATCCAAAACTACACTGGTCCTCAATCTGCCCTCTCTGGCAACACTTCCTCTTACGGTGGTGGTTTGGGGTCCAAGCGGCCCGTCTCCTCCATTCTGCCTTCCTCCTACTCCATGGGCTCCCTCCGAGGCGGGGCAGGAACCCCCTCGTCCCCTTGGTCCCGGCAGTCGTCTTCCCCCACACCCTCCTCTCCATCACCCACCACTTCTCCAGAGCCCACGTCGGAGGCGGGCGACCCTCAGCAGCGGAGCAGGTAAAATGAACAATGCTGCTTCGCTTAACACCCCCAACAAACTTCCTCTAACCTCTCACTGGGTTGCTTCGTCGTAGTCCAGGTGGTGTTGTTTATTTTAGATAGGGAGTGGTGGTAAGGGAATACTGAACCTCATTTGGTTCCACTTCTGACTGTATTATAATATGATGTTGTATGCACTATTGTTTCATGTTCTCCATCTGTTTACCCTCCACTTCACATCTGACAGGTTATACTCCACACTGTTCTCGACAGTCCTTTGAAACCAGCTCTTTGTTTCATTCCACTTACAGTATTGTATTATTGAGTGTGTGTTTCTCTGTTGAACTGTTTTTAAGCATCAGCAGCTAACACTATCCCATCATTTTTGTTTAAAAAATGTCCATGTCAAAATGATAAATAATGATTTTCAATGAATTCTTATTCTTGTAAAGAATAAAGAAAATCTTTACACATGTCAGAAATTCTTAAAGGTAATTAAACAGTTGTAAAAATGCAAAAACTTAAATATTTAGCTGAATTCATTGAATGGAGCTACTGTATCGATGATCATCGAGGAGGAGGGTGTGTGTGTGTGTGTGTGTGTGTGTGTGTGTGTGTGTGTGTGTGTATATACATACATGCGTCGTACATGTGTGCTCGGCTCTCAAATCACAGCTGTGCGTTCTGTAATCCAGGTCAGTGAGTGGCAAGAAAATCTGTACGTTCTGTGACACCCCGCTGGGAAAGGGAGCAGCTATGATCATCGAGTCCCTTGGGCTCTGTTATCATTTGAGCTGTTTTAAGGTGAGAGCTGGGCTTGTGTCGTCCCCGCAGCATGTCATCAACACACCTCGGCCGATCCTCAAAAGCTAAACTGATCACTTTAGACTCTTTTTCTTTGTATGACTAACCTGGTGTATCCTGGTGAATCTCAAGGTCTTGATCCCTTTACAGCTGCCAAAAACCTTCAAGCCAAACTAATCAACCCCTCCCTCACTTTGTCCCTCATTACCAACTTAATTCCTTAATTGTTGATCCTTCCTGGAACGTTGAGTTTGGTCTCCTGCATCTGAACTGTGATCCATCCTGACAATCTGTGTCATCCGACTCTCGTTTCTTCTTCCTTTTCTTCCTTTAACACATACAAGGGGCTTCTGTCTGTCCTTATCCCTCCGCCTTTGGACTCGGATACGTTGGTCTATCTTTAAATCCAATGAGTAGCTCTTTAACTTTTGCCTTTCCCAAACTCCCTCAGTGTATCGACTGTAAGTCTGGTCTCGGCGGATCGGAAGCCGGTGCTGAAGTCAGAATACGAAACAAACAGCTCCACTGTAACTCCTGCTACATGCGATTCAAAGGTGAGTGCGTGACCAATCGGCTCGGCGTGATGACGTGTCGTTATCTGCTTCCTTTTGAGGTGTAACATTTCCGTTTTGTTTTCTTTCAGCTGGCCTGCCAACCTCTATGTGACGTGACTGTACTCCAGCAGATTGACGAAGAGACTACTTGCGACAACAACCCATGAACATTTAAAGTGAACATTGAAGCCATTGCAAGTAGCTGGGACACTTGGTGTGGACATATTTCCATTTATGAAAATCTCAGTTGCCTCGCTGATGAGAATTATATTTGTGTTTCCTTTTTTTTTTTTTCAGCGTGTGATTGAGAGGGTAAGCTTGCAAAGAAGTTATCTACTTTAATGCGTTTATATCATATTAAGTATTAAGGGGTTCTGCATGCACCGGAGTTTTAAACGTTTTAGCTACAAAACTAGTCAAATATGTTAAATTGTCTATAAGATTATTGTTGCAGATCTTTGTAATGACCTTCACTGATAATAAAGATTTTAGAGATCTTGAGAGAGTTTGCAAGGGTTCAGTCTTCTCTTACTCATGCTTCGTTTCACGCTAAGTCTTGTGGTATTAACCCGTTTGTCGACCAATGTATGCTCGTCAGGTCTGTGTCCCTTTTTGTTTTGTAACGGGGGAAAAGTAATTAAGATTATTAAGATTCTTTCAAAACCTATTTAAAACCATCTTCTTGGATAGCACTTGTCTGGAGCTGTATGGGCGACGCAGTAATCCTCTGGAAAGCCTAAAGCCATCCTGAGACTGAAACAGCCCGATTAACAAACGCTGACAGCAAAACCATTCCCTGTCTTTGTTTCATTTGATTATGTAACACCTGAGAATGAATCATGAGAGTGAAGCATAGATATTCGGTGTTTTGCTTTTTTAGAATGTTATACGTTTAAAGAAATTAAATCTTTAAGAGATTGAATAACTAGCAAGCTGTTGAATAATAAATGTTCCCTGAACAGTTCATTTGTTTGTTTCATCTGCTTTGTTCTAATCCTTCCTTTTTTGGCCTAAAATATCTTTTTGTGGAACTTTAACCACTTTAGGCAGAATGGACTGTTTTGCAGATTATGTAAATGAGCTGCTTTTATATAGCGCTTTTCCAATCTTTTGCGATTACTCAAAGCTCTTTCCAACACATGTCAGCATTCACCCATTCACACACACTCACACACAGTCAGTGTCTACCATACAAGGTGCACATCAGTCACACACACACTCACACACTGTTGGCCATCGGAAGCAATTTGGGGTTCAGTATCTTGCCCAAGGACACTTGCTGACTGCAGGGGCCGGGGATCGACCCTTCGACCACAGCCGCCCCGTGCATGGGTAATGGCAACTCTTGAGCTCAGTCTAACAGACAATTTAGTTGCCAAGTTTTGACAGATAATGCAGTAGGTCGTGTTACTACAACAAACTCCTTTGACACAGATTTAAACATCTACAAACATGGCTGGTTTTCTTACACATATGCAAAGAGACTGACAGGGAGAGTCTGCCTTTTAAGATCCACAACTTAAAGCAGCTGTTTTTCGGAGAGACAGAGCTTCATAGCAAGTTTCCCCTTTATTGTTTAGCTGTTCGGCCCGCAACTTTACTGTTTTGATTCACTCTCACTGCTCTTATAGCGTCGTTTTCAGCAGGCTTTAAAAAGTGACATTCCATTAGCTGGTGGAAACTGTTGAAGAGACAGATATTTCCCTCAGTATTTGGTATTTGGTTCCCTCAGCTTGGAGCTAAAAGAGAGTGAATATGTCCCTTACATTCGCCAGGTGGGTCCAGATGAATGCTAAATAATTGCTGAATGTGTAAATAAGCAACTGTTTGGTGACAAATTAAGACAAATTAATGTTTCATGCACAAATAGTTTCCACTCCTGCCCAAAAAAATCAATTATCGGAGGTTCAACATGTGGCCATTCATACAAGCACAACTTCTTCAAATGATCTCAATCACGACTAAATTAGACCAGCTCTCAGGATTCTCCCTACAGCTACGCTCGGTGAAAGATAATGCAGTACAATGGATGACATACAAAAAAAGCAAAATAGAAGGTTTCTTTTTTTGCTCTTCTGTTTTTTTCTTGGATTTGCTGCTGAAGCAGGAAACAGATCTTCCTTTCTCTGGCTCCCATGTCTTGTGTCTTCTGGTTTGTGTTGAACGTCCCTGTGATGATGTGTGAAGACGGAGCTCATGTCACATCACATCTTTTCAGAGCTGCAGACGTCACTTACACAAAGCAACACTTGATGTGCCTGACAGTGACTCTGCTGCCTGATGGGTTGTTCTCGCTACACTAGCGTGCAATTTCAAGAGTCAGGTTTTGACTTTGACTTTTGTCTGGCATCTCAGACATTTGTAACACACATCAATGCTCTCAAAGTGTGTGTTTTGACCCATGGTTGGTCATGCTGTATATCTGAGGATGCCCTCCTGGGGGAAAAGAGCTTTCTTGCTCTGACGAATAACATTTATTTCTTTAATGTTGGCTGTCTATCTTGTGGGAAGACCAAACCAGCAACACAGGAAACAAGCTAAATTCATTTAAATAGCAATTATGATTTCTTGTGTTTATTGTCAGTGTGCTCTCAGTGACTGGCCTGCACAGTTTAATTCCATGGAAATCAATGATTTCTGATATCGCCGTAAATAATCGCCATTATAAGTGCAGTTTGAATATAATCTGTTATGACGTTATGTCATTAAAATAAATTGTATTGACATTTATCAAATTCAGTAAAAATGTAAGTGTAGATAAAAGCACAGATTCTTCCTCGCCCTCAATCTCCAGAGGTGCATAATTTACCTCTCGTTTGCCTGACTGTGTCTCGGGGAAGAACAGGAGACTGCTGAGTGAATAGACTCCTGAAAAGGCGGCAGGCCAGTCGAAATGGGACTTTATTGTTGCCACTGGAGCAAGCGGGCAATATTTCATCTGAAAAGCACCACTAGAACATGAGGCTCTAAGCCCATTCTTTTGTTTGTGGTCCATTCAACATCAATATCTCCCTTGCAGAGCTGTAATCACTGTATGGTGAATAGCTTTTACAGAACCCATCATTTCCTGCACTGTAAGCTTCTTGTTTTGTCCGTGCTAGAACAGAGAAGCTGGGCTATTGTCGCCATATTGATATTAACCATTTTCATGACAGCAACGCTGAAGAAGGTTTTGTCCCTGTGCCATGTATATACAAAGAATGAAAAATTGACGTCGATACAACTTTCGGGGATGAAATAGTCCTGACAGTCTCTGACATATTGAAGAATTGACATCAGCTGCACTCATTGTGAAGAAGAGGCTGTAAGAGAGCATGATCTCAGTAGCACGCTGTACACCCATGGGCGGGGGGCGGGGGGCGGGGGGGGGGGGGGGGGGTTAACACTTTGAAACAAGGTATTCTTTAGATTCTTGACTATCAGACTTTTACTAATTTAATTTCGATTTTTAAGGCTGAAAATGGTCGAGCTCAACTTTGCAAGGCTTGTGCCCTAAAGTTCCTGGCGTACGAGACGTCGATACGCCAGCTGTTATCGTTTTCATAGTTGACTGCAGGTCCGGGGGGGGAATAGAGCTGGAGCTGGAGCAGAGCCCTCGTTCCTAAATCACTGTTCAACACTTTGTTTGTTTTGGATGAATGCTCATCATTTAAATTCCCATGTTGATGGTTCTCTGTGGATACAGGAAATACAATTCCAAATGTCCTCTCATATTCTTGTTAATTAATATAAATATAAAACTTTTGCCTTCGCCCATAGCAAAAGGAAAGACTTTCCACCTCAAAGGTAAATCATCTCCTCTCTGTTGTGTTGAAAACTATACTCTCAAATGAAGTCTTGTCCCTTATATGTTGTCTTAATTAAACGCTGCTTCAGACATTTACAAACCTCTCGACCAGGTTCCCTCGGTATGCTTTCCTGTTATACTTGACCACAAATTCCACATTTGATGAACAGAGTGCAGACCACCAGTTGCCCCTGGCAGTATCCTTGTCTGTTTGTTATCCAGCCATTATCTCTGTTCATCATTAAACCCTGTGAGTGCTACCGAGCCACACACAAAGCAAAGAGCAGCACACACGTGTCCACACTGTGTCTGTTTTCAAACAAAGTCAGACCAATGGAAATGTCACTGTCAGGGTTTTTAAGATCCTTTTCCAGCCTTAAAAGTTCATTTATATCCTTAACAATTTGACCTGATATAGTTTACCAGTGGCAGGCTATATTTAGAATTAATGGCAGAGTTGTGCACGTCATGTGCCGTACAAACTATCTCTTGTTCACTTAAACCGATGGGAACTTAAGCGGAGATCAATACAAATTAGTTTCAGTGATATTTTACGTATCTATGGGAATGCAACACATTCATGGTTACCATAGATAACAATTTTTCAGTCTTGGGAGTCTCTTTGATTTTTATCTTTTTGTAAGATATTAACAAAACACCATCTTCAATATTCACAAACTTAGTTCGTCTGACAATCAGCAAACTTAAACGTCTTCCAGCTGCAATGTAAATTCTCTTCTTGTGATATTAGTGCGACATTCCCGAGGATCTGCTCAAATTATTTTGGAGAATAATCCCTTTTCTTAATTAACAACGCCGCTAAGCCGGGCAGTTTTTTTTTTTGATAAACACTCGCTTCTCATTGTAATGCAAGCCACTTGAGGATGTTAGACTGAGCATGTTTTTCTGATTGATTTCCAAGGGCTTTGGCTCTTCATGGCTTCACGTGAATCATACCGGCTATTTCAAGCTTTCAGATCTCACCGGTGCTGGAAGAATCTTGAGTTTTATTTCCAGCACGCTTTTCTTGTATTTTAAAACACTAAAATACTGAACATTCAACTCTTATGCTTAGATCACAAGAATTGTTCCGCTTTAGTTTGAGGAACTTTTGGGTCTTGTTAAAGGAATTGTTCGTCCTCTTGCTGAGAATTAGATGATTTGACTACAAGCACCTTTAAAGCTAACAAATTAACATGTTGTATCTGGCTTCTTTATTCAGAACAATAACTTAAGTGTAAAAACAAAAATGTGTGGTTTTAAAAGTGATGTTATATGACTATATATATCAATATATATATCAATATATATCGATATATATCATTATTATATATATATTTTTTTTTAATATATATATAATAATAATGATATATATATATATATATATATATATATATATAATATATATATATGATATGATTATATAATGATATTATATCTATATATCATATAAGAGAGGAGAGAGAGAGAAGGAGAGAAGAGAGAGAGAGAGAGAAGAGGAGAGAGAGAGAGAAGAGATAGAGGAGGAAGAGCAGGAGAGATAGAAAGAGAGGAGAGAGAGAGAGAGAGAGGAGGAGAGGAGGAGAGAGAGAGGGAGTATAGAGAGAGATAGGAGGAGAGATAGAGAGTAGGAGAGAGATAGATATGGAGGAGATAGGAAAGGGGGTACAGAGTAGAAAGAAAGTGGAGGGGGCGGGAACAGGTGAGCGGGGGCTTGAGGCAGAACAAGAACGGAAGGGGAAAAAACAAAAAGGGGGGGGGGGAAAGGGATGGTAGAGGACGAGAGATAGAGCAAGATAGAGAGCAAGAGAGAGCGAGAGAGCAGGAGAGAGAGATAGGGGGGAAAGAGAGAAGAGAGAGAGAGAGAAGGAGATGAGATAGGAGAGAGAGCGAAGACATGCAGAAGGAGATTGATATAGAGAGTATAATAAGAGAGGAGGATCAGTATATAGAGAGACTAATGATATTATTATATTGATATAGATATAGAAGTATATATATATAGATATATATAGAAATGATATATATAATTATATATAGATAGATATATATTATATATATATTATATATATATATATAATATATATATGAGGAGATATATATAAGTATTATAGATTATATATATATATAATTATATATATATAATATATATAGAAGTATATATATTATATATATTATTATATTATTATATATATATATTATTATATATATATTATTATCTATATATTATATAATATTAATATCTCATATATTATTATATATTAAAGGTGGTACAGATAGAAAGAAAGTGTATTGTTCTGTTTGAATATTGTTTATCTCACTTTGTTTGTGCTCACTTATTTCCTCCTTTGCCCTTTTGTAATCTCTCCCATCCCAGCTCGATTTCCTGAGTGAAGAGTGGCAGCTGTTGACTTCTACTATGGAAATGGAGTTAACCCTGATTTGAGAAGGCTGATTTATTTATTTATTTTTCTCAACTGTAGGCCATGTCAAAGCGATCTGCCAATGATTCACCAGCTGGATCACAGCTGCTGTAGGCTGCATTTCCTCCTAAACACCACCCTCTGTCTTCCTGACAAACCCTCTCCAGTCTAAAAGGTAATCAATACCACTAATATGCTATCCCATCTGGCCTCATCCTGCCTACAAAATGTCTTGTCTTGGGTCAATGGTTGCCCAGGTAGGGGGAGATTAGCATGCTAAGTGAGCAGGATGAGGCAGAAGATCATCCCAGGGTGAAGTTGGTTGCTTACCTCAGTCCTGTGAGGGGCTGGTGGGAGGCTGATAGGAAGACCTGCTGCCTTGCTCTTCTTCTATCCGTAAAGATCAGACCGCAGCTGGGGTTTGAGTGTTAAGACGCATCTGCTCTGTGGTAAGAGTGAAAAAGGGGACATAAAATGGCAGACGGATTAGATCCTCTTTAACCTGCAGGTGGGATTTCTTTTACTCAGCTGCACCCGAAAAATATTTCCTTCTTTCATCTTCAGAAGAAGTCCATCAATACATTGATCAGTCAAGTTCAAAACTAAGGACATGTAAATCAATACATCTAATATTTAGTATCTATGTAGATATTACCAAACTGTACTTTAATTGATGGTGTCAATTGCTATAATCATGCTGGCACTACCGTTAGGTCATTACATAATTGTATATTATATAATTGTTCTTGTTCTCTAATGGCATCACAGGAGAGGGAGCCAAGCTGACAGCCAAGCGCCAGTCAGCTCTTATTATACCTGTAATTTAAATCAGCATAAATGTCCTAACATAATCCAATGAGAAGCTTTCCTGTAGAGCACATGATATCAGGGCACAGTGCTGATAATCATGAAGCTGCAACAGGAGTTGGTCCTTGATGATTCAATATAATGAATCTTAAGCCACCTCTGCGTTTCACATCTATGGCGTATCACTCTGCCGTTTGTAATCAATATTTCACGGCTGAAATGTGTGAAAGATCAAGACTTTCTCAAGTTGAGACGATTCAACCAAAGGATATCCACGTTCAAACGGAAGGAAAAGATTTTCACGTCTATAATACAAGAGATCCTGAGTTGAGAAACTGACTTTGAACTATAGCAACAACACTAACGAAACATGGCTTGTGCTGTTTTAGGGCAGAAACATGACCTGAATATAGTCATTTGAAAAAAAGAGGAAATGAACCAACACTGAGAGAATTGTACTCGGAAACAGAGGCCGGTAATTAGGTCCCTGTAAATTCAATTGACTTCCTCATCAATTCGAGCAAGCACTAATTGTAAGGGTTAAACTGCACGGCACATGGGTCAGTCCGTTAGAGGATATTAATCACCAACTGTCTCTAGTTGAGCTGTTTAAGCATTTAAACAGTACCTCGTGCTGAGGAGAGATATTCCACCAGAAGCTTCATAGACATCCCAGACACACACACACACAAATTAACTAGCAACCATCTTGCAATGGGATCACACCAGCCACAACGCCAAAATGGGACATGTCTGCAAAGTGTGGGGGGGGGGCAACTGCCAAAGACAGACAGACAGACAGACAGACAGACAGGTATATAAACACCTTGCAAAGTACTCAAAACGGACACAGGTTAAGCAGGTGGTTAGCATTATTTTAACAGCAGGACTAGCAAGAGGTTTCTATTCTATTGTGTTTTCTAACATATATACCTATATATATATCTAACTTAAAACATAATTTTGGCCGTGCTTTTAATTGTTTTGGCTCTTAAGATACGGTATTATTTCCTGTCACGATTTTTGATAAAAAAAATAAATAAGTATTATCAAAAACTTACATTAGAAAAACTAAATAGCAAGATGTGTTTTCAAAAGCACTCCCCCGCTTCCTTTAAATTTAGAGGTTCTCAAAGTCCCACCCCCCATCAAGACAACATCTGGAACTACAGTTCCCATAATGCTTTGGGGAATGTAAGCAGGAAGTATAGTGTTGCCATGGATTCAGCAATGGATTCCGTTTTTTTTGCCTGTATTTGTTACATTTTGGCAAATTGGTACCATTAAAAGTATGATGAATTATCTATTAGTAGTTCCTGTTTGCAGTGTATCCATGTATGAACAGACAGCTATCACAATATTACTTCAGTACTGACAAAAACTTAAAAACATAGTGATTCTCAGGCATGTTTTGGAGTAAGGAGTGTTTTCTTTCCAATGATTTACAATTTATTATATTGAATATAAGGAGTAGCCTACGATTTTGGAGAAAACTCCTACAATCAGGCGCAGGATTTTGCTGCTAATAGTAATAACTAACTTCCTGTTGTCTCTTGCATACATCTGTCTCCTTCACCTCATGATTCTCTCAACTCACAGCTGTCATGAAGCATAAAATGTACAATAAGTGAATGTTTTCAATAATTACATGCATGAATCCACCTGAGCGCTGTCTATATCTGTCCCACAGGACCATGATGATGCTTTTCTTTGTGAGCAGTCCTACCCGTCAGTGGATCTTTCTGTGCATCAGTTTGACTGGAAGAACAAAGACAAGATCAAACAGTAGGCCAGATGTAAGTAATTAAGTAAAGCACATGGTGGAATTGGAGAGCAAAAACTCTTCAATGTATATCACAATATTTCCCATTTTCCTTGTGCATATGAGAGAGCAATCCAGAGAATTGTTGCTGGCAATGATCTTGCAACCCCCTTGAAGTCTCCTGGATGGGAAGGACTGAAATAATTTACACTACAGATTCATTAGCAGGATGTTTGACAGTGAAACTATAATAACTTAAAGGGACAGTACACCCCAAAATACAAATGTTTCCTCTTTTTGTGTATAATTATTTATTCATTTGTATTAGATTGTTTTGTCGTGAGTTGCCCAGTTTTGGAGATATTGGCTGTGGAGATGTCTGCTTTCTCTCAAGTCTAATATTTTTGCTATTCTCAGCCATGCTGTGCATAATGTGACCTTTACATTTCCTGAAAAATGTCCCTGAACGACTGCAGTATGTTTTAAATGTCACCTGTCGCAGTGTGATCTGCGCTTCGAGGTAAAAAAGGAATGTACTGAGTGCAACTCTTCAGACCACCTGTTGCACTGTCGTCATCAAGCACAATGTGATCTGTGTGCATTAGTGAGAGAATTATTTACAGCTAGGCTGCGTCTTCATGCATCATCTAATGCTCATGCCATTAAACCTGAACTCAAGATCCTTTGTGTATCAAACGAGACATAGTCAGTCATAGACAATCACATTAATAAGTAACTGGATTTAGCAGGGCTCTCCGAACAGCCGCCTCTCTAAGAAAGAGTGAAATTTAAATCGGCAACATTTCCCCAGTGCTGTTAAATGGTTCCCTTCCTATCATCTCATCTAATCAACGTGAATTGAATTCAGTTGAAAGGATGAGGAAGATGCTGCCACATCCCACTCAACCCTCTAAACCTCCTGCCATTTCCATAAAGGTGTTTTTCTTTGCAACAATCTCACATGTGATTTCCTACTTGCTCCCACTTCACATATAATGAGCCCTTAGCCAAGATTGAAGTTACCACACTGCAGCTTTGACTGCTGGTAAAACCGCTCCTCCCTTCAGCAGGGGCGGCCCGAATCTGCTTCAAGACTCTGGTGCTGGCCTACCGTGCTGTGAATGGATCAGGCTCTTCCTACATCCAGGCCACGGTCAAACCATACACCCCCAGCTCGCTCACTTCGCTCTGCATCGGCCAGTTGGCTCGCTGCTCCCTCACTGCGAGCGGGACCCAGATACCCCTCAACAAAAACCCGCCTGTTTGCTATCCTGGCTCCAAAATGATGTAACGAGCTCCCCATTGATATCAGGTCAGCAGAAAGTCTTCACATCTTCCATCACAGACTGAAAACCCCATCTGTTTCGACTGCACTTTGGCCAATAAAAAAAGAAAAAAAGAAATCTGTATGTAGCACTTCAGTTGGTTTGGCTTATTTGAAGTTAGATTCTTGATGTTCTGAGTTTGTATCCTCATTCACTTATTGTAGGCTTTGGACAAAAGCATCAGCTAAATGAATGAATGTAATGTAAAACACAGCTGTGCACTAGTGATGACTTCAGGGCTTTAGAAGTACTGTAGTGATCAATGTCCCTTTATCATAGTCAGGCAGGTCGCTGGTCTCCCCAGCAGCCGCAAGGGTCTCTGCCAGAGCCAAGCCGCCTTTTTGATGCACTGCAGGGGATCCAAGAGAGAGACTTTTGTAAACAGGAGCAAGTATAGAATCAGAGTCAATACTCAAGTGGTATTTGACTGCAGACTGCTGAGTGTTCTGGGTTAATGGCCAAGTTTGACGCAGAGTTAAAGGTTTCTCTGTGAGAGTCCGGTCGGTGCTTTGTTTGAGAATTACAAGCATTGTGTCGTCTGCTGGGTGTCTCAGGAAACCCTCTGAAGTCTTGACTGAATGGCACTGCTTTCTTACAGTATAATAGGTAGGACATGACAATCTAACAATTCTTTCCAAATTTAGAGATTTTTATTCAGTATTTTTTGGAGTACATATTAAAAATCCAAAATAAGTTTAAAAATCTCTTTAATTAAAATGATTCAAAATAATTTGTACGATTTTATTTTATTAAGTTTTGTGTTTTTTAATGAACATTTCCAGCAAATATGACACAAGAAGTTAATATCATTGTTCAGCCACAAACAGGATGTGGAATTTTTAATAAAATTTAAATAATAAACATACAAATATTAAGAAAATGAGGCAGCACATTATAATCATGACAGTAGTAAAGAAATGATAAAATAAACAGCTGGGTGATGTAGTTTTTAGCAAATTCTTCTCAAACAAGACTTGTGCACTTACTGGAAATGATATTATGTTGTGGATTAATACACATGTTGTGTTCTTGTTAATATTTGCAGCAGGAGGGCAATGTATCATCGACTACAAAATAAACTACAGTGCCCATGTTCATCGTAATGAAGACTAATGTTACCAAGTGCAACAATTTGGCACATGTATATGTCTTTAACAGTCAGAGAGCTCCATTACACATCATTAGATCTCTCTGGTGGGAAGAAGTAAGCTATATCAGATTTACATATTTGGCAAAATGAGGCTTTGTTGGATTCTTCCAGAAGCAAAAGCAATACTTGACATGCCAATACAGTCTGTGGATGCACGTTCGACATGTGTCTGTTCAATTTACAGAGACTATTAAATAGTCTGAGGGACAAGGATGAAAATGTATCTGGTGATAACCTTGAAGGAAGTTGCACAGAAATGTTGTCTATTGTCAGACTCTTCTGCTGAACACTTAGCAGATGGAAATGTCACATTAAGTGCACTTAGAATCTTTTGTTAGCTATTGTTTTTCTGGTCACGTGTCATTCACTGTGTCACTGAGTCTTTTGCAGGATTTTGGCGGCAGTAACATGTAACATGCCTCCCAAATATATTTCAAAAAGTAGTTCACTGTTGCGATGCCTTTCGTGCATCAAAAGAGCTCTACTGATGTTTGCTAGAACATGCAGTGTAAGCTGTGCCTCGAGGTTGTAGTGGCAGACCATGTGATTGGGATTTTCTGTCAAACAGAAACTCGTCTCTTTGCGTCTTATTGCTGATGAGTTGATAGATTTGCATTTCTGCTTGAGTGTGTCCATGGCATGTGATGAGCTTCATCTTCCTCTGCATCCTCGGTAACTAATATAAGCCGTGTCCTATTTGTTGATTGTCCGAAACAAAAGAAGACTGTGAAGTGCCCCTGCATGTACATCATGTGAAAATGAAAAGCTAAGGATTATTTGACCTAGTTATCCAATCAAGCTGCAACCTGTAAACATGTACTGCAGAAGCGGCAGACATCTGTTGGAAATGAGTCAAGCAGATGTTAGATATTTTGTGTTTACTAAGTCAGTATTTCTATCGCTCTCTACGATACATCATCTCTTCATTCCCGAACATGGGAACCGAAGTCAATGCTGTGATCACACACACTACCCCGTGGACCTCCTGCACAGCTCATGCTTTAGTTCTGTGCCGCTGACAACGTGTCCCTGTTTTTTAAAAGTTCGCTGTGATGAATATCTCCTACCTGTCTGTCAGACTGTCGGCCTGATGTAGTTCCTCAGAGAGAAGTGTTCTTTTTCTTGTAATATAAGTCCCTGTCGGTTAGTATTGATTTTAGCGTGTGTTACATAATATCTGTAGGGGCTTCCATCAACTCCTCCGGTGTTTATTCTTCTGCTACAAATAGAGGATTGTCAGACAGCCAGTGTGTAGATGAATCACGCAGCAAAGCTCAAGCTGGATGAAATCACCTGTGAAATGTTGTATACAGAATGTTTTTTTGCACCAGTTCTTCCCTTTAATCTGATATGACAGATACAGACATTTATTCCTTTTTATCAGAGCACCACAGCTGTCTCGGTGGTTGTATCAGCGTTTGAAAGTGCTGTTGTGATTTCAGACTCGAATCCTCTTAATGTTTCCTAATTTTTATCTATTAAAGAGGACCAGTACATTTTAGTTTTCTGTTTTTACTAATGTGTAGACGATGAGAGATCAATATAAAATATAGAAATTGATAAGATGTTCCTAATTGGTCTACCCCTTCAACTATATATTTTATATTTTCTTGTTTTCATTTAGATGTTCAAGGGGGAACAGACGACCAATAGAAAACAAGAGAGAAGATTTGTGCACGAATATGAAGGATGCACTGAGAGAAAGTTGTCTCTTTCTGACAGATTTGAACAGTTCACTGGGTTTTGATGTATTTCACACGCCATGGTTTTCTACAAATGACAAGTCTCTATTGTTATTAGAGATGTCACTGATCACAGCGGTGCTTGAAGTCCATCCTCATAACCTCTCCTTATAGATAGAGACAGAGTTGTGTTTGGGATTTTCTCTAAAGAGTATCGACATTACATGTGCAAATACAAATAATCATAGTCCTCAGGGTATTTTAGACTAAATTATAGTTGGGCTGCATTTATTTTACACCGCAAATAATCAGTTTGAATCTGTTGGCGCTTTTACGACATTTCCATCCTCAGCATTCTGCCCAAAAGAAATGTGCAAACTTAAACACAACCAGCAAAAGAGTTGTTCCTAATCACTTAATGATAATATGCTTCAGAGTGCACACTTTGCATGAAAACTAAACCAGCTTTTGAAAGTTGCTTGTGCTTTCAGAGGAATTCAGAAGACTTTGGCAGCATAACATGACTGGACGTATTTGTAATCAATGCCAACTGAGTCATTTGAGAGTGTAGCCACATGTACTATATTACACCAGTGGGTATTGTTTTGTATTTTACAGAACACTTGCATAAAATCCTCCCTAAATGTCCTCATATATATATATATCACTTCATCCAAGTCTTTATAAAAGACTTGTGTAGTATAAGAGTGACTAGCTTAGCTACTTTAAATCTATTTGCTCTTTCCAAAGGTAGCAAAACCCACCTGCCTGCATCTCGAGCTCACTAATGAACCTTTAACATCTTTTTTTATTTAACAAAAAGGTGTAAAAACATCAATTCCCTTGTTGTATGGGGGGTTATGAGCCAGATCATTTCTTGGCCAGGTGCAGTTTCCAGGCAACCAGCGGGGACTCCAGGTAGTTACATCTGTAACAGCCTGTTTCCAGTCCTTAAGCTAAGCTCAGCTAAGCGGCTGCTGGCTCCAGATACATATTTTCTGTACAGATATGAGACGAGAATTGATCTTTTCAACTCTGTGCAAGAAAGAGAGTTGCAGTTTATCAAGTCAACTTCCAAGGCTAAAGAGGAGACTGTAAAGGACCACGAGGTTGCTGTGGTTGTGTATAATTTACATTATTCCTGCAGGGTGTCGCTCTGTTTCAGTCTCTAGTGTTTTGTCAACACCTGGAAGTTGCTTGACCTCCTCCAGGATCTATGTGTTTCATATATCTTCACATTATACCTATCAATTTATCACGTGGATTGTTTTTATTGTCATTTTATTATGTTGATTTATTCTGTACACACAACTTTTATTGCAGACCAGACGTTTCAACATTTTTCCACTTTGAAAGGTTTTTCTTTTGAGGGAGCTTTTCCTTATCTGAAGCTAAGGGTCAAAGGGTGTATTCTGTAAAGATTGAGGCAAATGTGTGATTTTTTTATCAAATTGACGTCAATGAAGTCAATACGTTATTTAAATGAACCCAAAGTGTTGTTGAAAGTACATTTAAAAGACGCCAATAAGGCAACATTGGATTTTCTGAGGTAAAAAAAGACCTGTCAATACTTGAGTGCCGTCTCCCTGCTCGCACAGTGTTTGCCTTGTGTTGTATCGGTAAATATAGAACTGATGCTGCAGTTATCCCCAGAACATCATCTTATTCAGCTTAACACGTCCGTCCGGAGTAATACATTAATACATTTTTTAAGCCTATTCCTGTCTTTTGTATTCAGGCGTAAGCATCTGACTTGATCATTTCCCCCCTTTTATTATTTATGCTACTGCCCTCTGTAATTCAGCCTCCTAAACAATTCTCAAAACAAAGCCAGATGTGAGAAAACCTGAAACGACAGCGATGGGTACCAAAACCAAAGCCTCTACCACTTGAATGAGAACCACATTGGTGCAGACGTAACCCTGTCATCGTGGACTAATTCTACTCACAGATTGACTCAGACAACGTGTAACAACCTCCCAGAGTCAGCAATATACTACAGTATATATTACATGACATTACATACATCATTAAAAGCATGTTGCACAGCATATAAGCAATTTTTTTGCTTGTCCAAAAACGGAGAACACATCTGATGCCTCCCAATGAAAAAGCGATTTAAAGTTTTTAAAGCAAAACCAGGCAAAGACAGGTTCAGTTATTTGTGCAGTGATAGATAAAACAAAAGAAAAAGGTTATCTGCAGTCAGCTGTACACAAATTAAAATTGTGCAGAGCATCAAGCAGATAACAAATATCTTTCTTGCTTCAAAGGACATCACATTTGCAATAAGAGTAGGAATGTGGAGACCACTCAAATGAATGGCCTCCATGTGAGAAAAGTGCCTTTATATAGCAGCTGTGGAAAGACATTTCTTTCTATTTGATGACTGTAATTTTCAAAAGAACTGCGCTGGTGTGAAAGGTGGGAGTTTTAATGGCCATGTGAATAGATAGAGCAGCATCTCAGCTCAGATGATCAGGGCACATTACATTAGAGTGGAATCTGCTCATCACAAATGAGGACATTTTGCGTTCTTCTAGCTGAAGTCTAAAACAAAAGGAGTCTGAACTAAGGGTGCAATGCACATTAGAAACTCTCAAGAATATCAAAGGCACTCTCAGCGACCTGAGATGTGCTCAGTCTGATGTTACTGGTGTTATAACAATAACCGCTCAGCAGGACGGAGCGTTTTAAAATATTTTTTATTTCTGTAATTTAGGGATTTCATCTAAATGCAGGCACATGCACAGAGTAGTGACTACGCTGGCTCGAGCTGCTGTCCCTTTGCCCTCTTTAGCGAAAGTCAAATCATTACTATCACTGATATAATATTTCTGGTGATATTGTTGCTCCTGCTGTTGTTATTCTCATAACAGTGAGGAAGCTGATGCCACGCTCACTTCTGAAAAGCAAACAGAGCAATCATTCCTTCAGTTTGTAACTGTTTCCTTCTTTACCTTATTTCTCTATGCTGTTATTTTTAACTGAAGCTGGGGTAATATGACCATATGTGGCCAGAAACAGTGATTGGGCGACTGCAGATAATGTTGCTGCTATCTTCATATGATACCACAATAGCTGGTGGTGAACTTCAGACCCAGTGAAACTTTATCCAGCGAAAATAATGAAACAATTTGTTATTTATTTGGTTTAATATAGGTAGCTTTCTTTGCAATATACATTGTGTTTTAAGAATTGAGCATATCATTCAAGTGTGAGCATGTGAGCGACAAAGCTACAGTGATGATGATTTTGATGTCAATGTTGTTACAAATATCTTACTACTGTAGATACATCTAAAGATCCTCTAACACCTGAGCTTTGTTAACACCATGAGCCTTTTTACCTTGTGAAACACTAGAATGTTATGCTTTTACATAACAGCAGGAACTATTCCTCCTCTGAGCGCTGACTGAGGCATATCCCCTGTTGTGAAGTCAAGTTTGAAATGTATTTCTGACTCAGAATTTCATTACAGTAATGAAGCCTTTGGTCCAGAGTTACTGTTGTGATGTGCTAATGAAAGCGACTTTGATCTAAAATAACTCAGGAAGCTGAAACGCATCATGGACCCATGCGTGGAATTCAAACAGTCCCGATCTGCTGATGTTCATGTCGGGCGAGCTCAATGTGGAGCGTGCTCACATTAGAGGGGTAGAAGAGAGAAATATGACAAAGAGCGATAAGCACAGGAGGACAGAGCGGTAACAATGGTTGTCAATCGAAAGTCATTTTTTCTCTCAAATCTTGTTATTGTCCTCCATTCCTTCACTCCATTTGTCTCACAGTTTCCTTCTTTTGTTCTTTGTTATCTCGTCATCACTCGCACTGAAAAACCCATTTATTGCATTTCCATTTCACTGAAAGGTAACAGTCCTGAGAATTGTCAGTCAATTATTCGTGTTTACTATATCATACTATGTGCGGCTACAGTTTTCATGACTTCCCACAATTTAATACCACTACAATCATATTGCTTGTTCTGTTTTGTTGTTTTCTTTTCCTCTTCTTGCCAAACTGTTCATTCTCAGAACAAATGTTGCGAGTCAATAAGTAATTACATTCAAATTACAGTCAGATACCGTGACTGGTATATAAATATATGTGACTAAACAATGAAAAGACAACTGGAGCATCGTCAGAATGTAAATATAAATCTACAGGAGACTAGTTAAAGCAACATGTCAATCTCTCTGAATGGACTGTAATTTATGGTTTCTTATCTTTTAATTCAAATTACAGATATTAAGCGTCCGTAGGGGAGGTAAAAAAAAATAATCCTGCTCCTTTGAAACGGGCTGAAATATATTCATTGCTACAAGTGCACAATGGGATTGCATCTGCATGTGCTGAAACAGCTTGAGAGATTTTGCTCAGCGGTGAGTGATAGCCTGTGCTGCACATCGAGTGGGTTTCCTCCCACAGTCCAGAGACAGGCAAGTGTTGTGGAGACACTCGTGCTGTGTGTGTGACTGTGGGTGCGAGTCAGTGATTGTTTGTAGGTTGATATCTGTGATGGACCGGGTGACTGATCCAGGGTGTTTCCCTGCATTCGGTCCAATGGAAGTTGGTACAGAGAAATTATTACAGTTTTTTCTACATTCACAAAAAAAGAAAAACATCAAAGAAATAAGCTCTTGGGTCTATTTTCAAGTTTTAATATGATCAAAGTCTGGAGGGGAACTGGACCATGAATGGTTTGATGCGGCTATTCCAATTTAAATCTCAAGATGGCTACACTTTTTAACTCATTTGAACACCATAAGAAACCGAATCTATCAAAATTGGGATTGTTTGGACATATTTTCTGAAACACCTTATGTTCGCTCTGATTGCTTCGTTTTAGGTGCCAAACGACAAAGAATAATTCACATTTCTGCAGGCCTGCGACAATATCTTGGCTATTAATTTACAGTGGCAGAAACATTTGAGTCTATCACTGATAAATGTAACTGCAGATGTCTGTGAAGGATCATCTGCAGTTACTGCAGCTGCTACATCTGCGGTGTATCCCGTCGGGATTATGTACAGTAAACCTGCAGAGTCAGTTAGGCTGACACATGTTTTTGTGGGTTCAACTCAAAGAAGCCACCAGTTAGCTGTTGTTGAAGTACTGAAACAAATGATAGAGACCATTTATGTCTTCAAATAAAGCATGCTTCCCCCAAAACCTTATCTTGAATCCAGAAAAGTATCAGGCAATGTAAACTAGTATTAGGAAAGTATCAACAGAAACTATATAATAAAATAATAAATAATCTGGATTATTTTTCTTCTCTGTCTATTATTGTATTGTTGTCAGGGAGGGTTGCTAAAGCTTACATTTAAAGTGGTTTTACTTGGCTGTGACTATATTTCTAGACTCAAAGCTCTCTCATGTCTATTTTTAATGTACTTGTGGACTTACTGTTAATGTGCATGTAAAGGGACACAAACTGATTTAAGTATTTGTTTTAAGAATAGAAGGTAGACCATTTAGGCCTTATTCACACCAGATATTGTTGACTCGTCGTTAGGGAAAGCACAGGTGTTATTAATAACTTTAACAAGCCACGACAGTGTGACAGTGAGCCAAGCATGCACAAATACCAGGACTCTGACACTGAATCTGCCATCATTGAATTAATTATTTACACCTGGGCTTTTCTTACTGTGATGTGTCAAAACTGTCTTCAATACAAAAAAAGGCCTACGTAGATAATATATCCACAATGATCCACAATGTTTTTCGCTCCTTCCCAAACAGAACATTTTCCAACTTCTTAAAGCCAAATTGAACCAGACTCATGAAACCCAAAGATGTTCCCTCTGACAGGATGTCCCCGGACCCCTAGAAGGGTTACATCATTGCCTCTGGTCTATAAGCCCCTTATGTTCTGTCATCCCACCCATGGCTATAAATGTAAGGGCTTTTTTACATGTCTGTTTGAATGAAACGTATAATCCAGCGCTGGCTGTACACACTAGGCATAATTCCGCTCTTGTAGCAGAGGTGCACCGATCCACTCTCCATTCATGCTCCCTGGCAGACTGGACCCTCCTATTTGTGTGCAGCTGGACCCTTTCATTATTTACACTTGAAATGATAATGACATCATGTGTGTGCAGCTGCACTATTTGCAGCCACAAAGCGTGCAGCTGTATTTGTGTGACAAAATGGATAGGTGGACACGGGTCCTCCTACTGTATTTAAATGCTAACTGTATTCAGATGTGGAGCTTTTCTGCCCGATTCATTTAATAGCAGGGTGATGACGATAAAAAAAAATAGATACAATGTGATTCGTCAGAGCCAAGGAAAGTTCATGGTTGGTATTTTGAAAGTCAAAACTCGGACAGATTTCGTTGAGTTGGCAGCTTCAGTGCCGTGATGGGTTGGCATCTTTCTTTGAGGCTGACTCTTTGATTCCCTACAGAGTAAAGTTGAAAAGGTTGGAGGGAGATGATATGAATGCCAGAATGTTGTTATTCTGAACATGTTGTGCAGACGAGGTTAAGAAGAAGATAGGATGATTGGCAAAGGGGCTGAGAATAGCCAAATACAAGATTTTATTTCATCTGAACAGGTTTAAATACAACTCTACCAAGCAAGCACATACACTTACAAGCATGTCATAGAACTGCTATGTATAAGAGCCTAATAGATCATACAAAACTCTGCCACACACGTGATCAAGCAAGCCTAGAAATTACAATGACACTGAATACTAATTGCTGCTTGTCTGTTCTTGGACGCTGCTCAATTGACACATTTCTGAGTCAGAACTGACTGAAACATTGATATGCAGCTCTGTGAGGTTGAGATGATTATGGTATTTTGTTGTTGTGTCAACTCAAACTATGCTTTGCTTACTTTGAACACTCAAATTCCATTTGTTTGTGTAGAGTCTATTTAGTGGCATTGTGTGTCTCTGGTTTACCCACAGAAGTGGTAAAAGGCTACTTCTATTAGTCTATTCTTAGAATAATGGAGCAGTATTTTGCAGTCACTCGCCCTTGACAAACGTTACCATTCAACACAGCAAATGCAATACTATTAAGACATCCCCATCTAGATTAAGAAATGTCTATTTACATCAATGTGACAGTTTACTGATCCCGACAGAAGACATATTCAGTGTAGCTGGTCCAAATTTTGTCCTCGTTTGGGTCATTGCTGGTGTAGGCGCAGGTGCCTGTGGAGCTGCAGGCCACCATGTGGAAGCCCACCTCTGTCAGCTTGTCAAATGCCTGCTCTAGAAAATTATACTTGAGATAGTACCGTGATGTGTATCTCTCCGGGGGCCTGTCCGGGTCTCTGCTCTCATTCAGCGTGTCCCCAAACACTTCTTTGGCCAGGGCTGTCTTCCCGCAAACCGTGATGCGCGCCACTCTCCTGAATTTGGCGTCGGTTTGGATGTCTCTGCCAATGGTGTACGAGCCACGGTATCCTATCGTGATATAGCCCGACTTTCTGGAGTCCAGTGACGGGGAGCGCGTAGCCCCGCTGACCGACATGGCGCGTAACGTCTCCATGCCACCGGAGGAGCTGCACTGCTGCGCACCTTCCTCCGTGTCACTCTGGCTGATCTCCTCGCTGATTGAATTGTCCTTACTCACCCGGGGGCTGAGGCGTTTGGTAAGGTCCCGCAGCTGGAAAAAGTCGGCCTCCCTCTGCAGTCGACTTTTCTCGGGGAAGTAGTCCGGGAGGACCAAGTTCAGGTCTCGGAGATAATCTAGGATGTAGCGAAACAAGAATCCGTCCCTGTCCAAGAAGTAGCGCCCTTTGCTGTCTTTCGCCAACTCTTTTGGTGACTTCTTGGTGAACATGTTCCACAGCAGCGAGTCTGGGACGGCGATGAGAGTTTTGTGTCTGGTAACATAGACCTGTCCGCCGACATTCAGCTCAATGATCTCTGAAAACGGGGAACCCAAATCGCTGCAGTTGGACACTCCGCGCTCTGTGTCGGCCAGTGCCATCTTCTCTGAGCCGCTGCACTGATGTGAGATCAGTGGAAACACTGAGCAACTGAGAGGCAGAGGCTTGTTTATAAAGCCTGGATTTACCACGTGCATGAGTGCGCGTGCGTGATGACTGTAAAATTACCATTTAACTATAACATGACTGCATTGCCAAAAATATAAGCAACTCTCTCGTCCTCTCTCTCTTTTTCTTTTCGTGTGTGTGTGTGTGTGTGTGTGTGTGTGTCAGAGACACAGAGAGAGACTCTTTCAGCATCAAGCACCCACATCTGAGTCATTTGTTTTTCCCTGCCTTGTCTGACTTAAATATAAATGTAACCCACCTTCTTTCTGATGGTTATTTAATTAATGAAATCAATTATATTTATATTTGTTTGCAAATCCTATATGAACACACAAAACCAGAAACCGTGCAGTTGGCCTGAGTTATACCTGCTTTGAAATCAAGAAATTGTTGGAAAATATGGAAATAGTGACACCCATTGTATTTCTGATGGAAATGCAGCCATCTCTCACACACACACACACACACACACACACACACACACACACACACACACACACACACACACACACACACACACACACTTGATGACTTACAAAAATACTGAATATCAAGGCTTAAAATTCAAATTTCATTCATTTTCATTTATGTAAATGTTTTATAAACTTGTACTTATAAACTTTTTTATTAGTATTTCCATTATGTGCTACTTTGTACTTCTACCCCACTTTTGTGATGGAAATATTGTTCTATTTAATCCACTTATAGTACTAATAGTTACTTAAAAAAACATATGCTTTCATGATTTAATGCAGCACTGTACTACTAATCCATCCGGTATACGTGTCTAAAATCTACATCGACAAACTACAATCTTTAAATACCCTTACATGCTTCTGCTTTCTGGATCTGAGTGCTTAGTGAAGATAGTTTCTCTTGTGTTTATGTGCAAACTGCTGTCCACAGTCTAAACTAAACCCTAAACTTTCTGTAATATCATAACCGAGGTCAAAGTTGCTGATTTGTAGTATTACTCTCTTTAAGGTTTGAAATGACACTTCCTCGTCATGGGATGGGCAGAGGTTCATTTCCCTGTTCCCATTTCATAGGAAGTTTTATGACACTTCTTTGCATTTATCTTTAAGAGACTTAAGTAGACGACTTCGTCATTGTGAAAGTTCCTACTTCTCATCGTCGTCGTCTGTTGCCACTTTGGAAATTTGGTTGACCAGCCTTAAGATTACCTATAAAAGGCAGCACTTTAATGTTTTGTCACTTGAACACATTGCTGAGCTGCAACAATGCTACGCAAGGTATCGCTGCTTTCTTATATATTTACTTTTTGTCTCTCCAGCTTTTCACTGTATGAGAAATTTAGACGAGGCATATTTAAGACACATCGATGCAGCATATCTTTTACTCCACGAGGCTGATTTGATCCTAAAAACAACTGTATTGTGTACTGTGGAGGTTTGCACATGATGTGACTTGGCCTTGTTTCACCTTTCCAGGGTATTACAGAGAGCTTTGGAGCTGCTATCCACGCCTTAAACACCACTCAGCTGACAGATGGTGTGATTAGCAGGAGCAAGAGGATGATGCTGGACACCCTGGGTGTCGGGTTGTTAGGAACCAGGACAGCTGTCTTCAACAAGGCTCTCACGTACAGCCAGGTACGGTAAACTGCTTGACTGGAGTAGATATATTATACAAAAATGGTATACAACAACATCCTATTTTTAAAAAAAAATACGTTTAGAATTACATGTTTTTTAAATTTAAAATTACATTTTCTTTATTTTTTTAATTCAATTTTCTTTTATTTTTTAATTTTCCTATTTAAAATTTTAAAATGTGATTTTCACTATAGGACTAAAAACACCAGACTTGGCTTATATTAAATTCTAAATACATATTAGTAACACATATCAACCCTTTATATACTATATCTCTTTTTATTAGTCAACCTTTGAGAACGTTCTTTATTTGGCTTCATCAGAGGTTGTCTGTGCTGATTGGAATTAATAAATACTAAGCTACTCATTCTCAAATATCTTTTACATCCAATACTACTGATTGAACTATTGTGCACTGTTTCACTCCCCATCTCCATGAGACGTTTCCTCTCCAAAGCAAAAGACTTGATATATTCCCTTTTATGCTGCTATTTGATCGTCATTTTGTTTGTTGGAAATTGGGAACAAGCTCAAGAGTTAAATCCGTATTTAACTGCACACGTATCCTCATAGTATTGTCTGATTGCAGCTGTTCACGTCTGACGACAGGAGCAGTGTTTGGGGTAAATCCAAGACAACTCTTCCTCCTCATTACGCTGCATTTGTCAACGGCATCGCGGTAAACTCAAGTCAAAAATCATTAACATATAGAAAACATAAACATAATAAGGTGGTTTGACTTCTGATCATCTGTTCCGTCACATTGTTTGCTAATAGGTTCACTCCATGGACTTTGACGACACTTGGCACCCTGCGACTCATCCCTCAGGAGCTGTGCTACCTGCCCTGCTGGCTCTGGCTGAGACGCTGCCCAGTCGGCCCTCTGGTCTGGACCTGCTGCTGGCCTTTAATGTTGGCATTGAGGTGCAGGGAAGACTCATGAGGTTCTCCAGAGAGGCCTACAACATCCCTGAGAGGTGAGATATTCAATAATATCAACCAACATCAGGTTCTTTTAATATAATGTCTCAAACCAAGGCAGAAGTATCAGATATGGCTTCAATAAACGGTTATTTCCACTATAAATTAATCTGCCGATTATTTTCTCCATTAATTATAGTCTATAAAATGTCAGAAAATAGTGAAATATTTCCTCCATTATCAGGTGAGACAAAGAAAAGCAGCAGCACTCACATTTGAGAAACTGGAACTGGTGAATGTTTGGCATTTATGCTTGAACAATGATTTAAACATAATGGATTATGAAAGTAGCTGCCAATTCATTTTCTGTCAGCTTGTCTTAATAGATTCTCGTGCTTTGATCGTCTGTCATCACTCTCAGGTTCCACCCTCCAAGTGTTGTTGGGGTGATGGGCAGCGCCGCAGCCTCAGCAAAGCTCCTGTGTCTGTCCCCTGCACAGTGTAGTCACGCTCTGGCTATCGCAGCCTCCTCTGCTGGGGCTCCCTTGGCCAACGCTGCCACGCAAACCAAACCTCTCCATATTGGAAATGCTGCTCGGAGAGGCCTGGAGGCCGCTCAGCTGGCCCGGATGGGACTTGAGGGGAACCCAGCCATCCTGGACTTAAACTGCGGGTTTGGGGTTTACTATAAGAACTACAGTCCTTCAGAAATGACTATTCCTGCTTCGAGTGACTTTAAATGGATTCTGGAAGATCAGGATGTGGCTTTCAAGCGCATCCCTGCTCACCTGGGGATGCACTGGGTTGTGGATGCAGCGCTGGCAGCCCGCGCAAAGCTTGACAATACAGTCGGGAACTTTGACCTCAGTCAGATCCGGCACGTCACACTTCGAGTGCCTCCGTCCAAGTACGTTAATTGCCCCTTACCTGCCACAGAGCACCAAGCCAGGCACTCATTTCAGTTCAACGCCTCTTCTGCGCTGCTAGATAACAAAGTGACAGTGTCTTCCTTCAGTGAAACTCAGATTAACCGGCCTGCTCTAAAGGAGCTCTTGTCCAAAGTCCTGGTGGAGACCCCGAAAGATAACCAACCAAATTTTGACAAGATGTACTGTGAGGTGGAGATAGAAACTGATCAGGGGCAGAGTTATGCAGCCAGATGCGATACCTTTTATGGCCACTGGAGGAGGCCACTGAGTCAGAAGGATCTGGTGGAGAAGTTCAGCGTTAATGCTTCCTCAGCGTTGTGCACAGAGGGAGTGGAGGGCGTGATCGAAGTGATGGGAAACATCGAGAGCGTGAGAGAATGCTCAATCTTGGGTTCATATCTGAGAATGACAAGTGGTCAACAGGAGTAGTTCTACAGCAGAGTTTGTGATTATACAGTATTTAATGACGCCAATGTGTGTGTTATATGTGTGAAAATGTAATATTTTAAACTTTTCTAATAGAATCATAATGTTAATATTAATATTCATCATTTTTCTTGCATGGAGTAAGAAATAAACTGAACTGAAATTTTTCATTTTATTGCATTTTCTTTTGTACAATATCTGTTGATGTTCTAAAATATGATCCACTGCATCAGAATATAATCCAATACAATTGAATCAAACAGAACAAAAATAAACAAGACAATGCATGCTGCTACTACACACACGTATATTTTAGTATCTGGAAGTTGCTTTTGAGCAAGGAGTTACTGAAACGTAATTTTATCTCCGTTCAGCATGCAGCTACCGTTAAGCTCTCTAAAACGACAGCCACCCATTCTTTCCTTTGTTTCCACCATCTTGTGAGTAATTAGCACAATCAGGAGAGTTTCAACACGTCCTGCACCATCGCTCCGATGCCATCAAATATCTCATGTATCGGAGCGTTGCACATGAACGCAGAGGTGGTGATCAGCTTGTTCTTCTCGTCCACGTGGCTCTCGCTGACACTCTTACTCACGTGCTTGCAGCCCAATTGGTTGATGGCCGCTGCCGTGTCAGTAGTGTCAGGATACCTGAGAGAGAGAGAGAGAAAAGAGGCAAAACTAAAACACTTTTAAAGTCTAATCAATTAATACAATTATGAATACGCTCAAATCTGAATAGGCAAGCGGTTTCTGATTCAGTACTCACTTAAAGATTCCCGTTTATTACAATTTTTCTTGGCTTCACAAAGCTCTATCTGGAGCCACAGACGGCTTTATACAACCATTTTCCACATATGCAGTTGTTTATTATTGGCCAGTTGAAGGAATCCAACACTGTTTTTGTGTTGCTTTCAACGTAATTACACAGAAATAAAAATGCAGCTAAAAAAGAAAATCAGTGGAGTTCCCCTTCAAGACATATCTGAAGTGCTCAGGCAAGTTAGACTCACTTTTCATCCTTCTCGATACCGACGGTGACCTCACAGCCAGGAAACACTTTGGCAGCCAGGACAGGTGAGATGCAGCAGAGGCCGATGGGTTTACCCTCGCCGTGGAACGCCTGCAGCACGGCCTTAACCTCGTCATTAACGGAGCAGTCCTTCCCCTTCACGGCCCATGTAGAGAGGTTCTTCGCTGCACCAAAACCACCTACGAGACATTGTAAAAAAACAAGATTATTCAAGTCATGCTGTACTACAAGCGCTGGTGGTAGATCAAGGAGAAACTAGGATGAGATCCTCTTGGTAAGGGAGCAGACTATCGGGTTATAGTAACAAACCTGGGAATATAATAGCATCATGGTCTTTGACACTGAGCTTAGACAGGTCCTGGATGTTTCCACGGGCCAGTCTTGCGCTCTCCACCAACACGTTTCTCTTCTCCTCAGACGGCTCACCTTTCAGGTGATTCACCACATGCATCTGCTCAATGTTGGGGGCAAACATGTTTACCTGCAGTGGATAAAGCAAAGGTGAGGACATTAAAACATCAGATACCAATAGGGCAGCAACGAATGATTGTTTTCAACTGTTGATCAATTTATTCAAACAACATGATGTCTAATTATAAGCTAATTGCTTGTTTCATAACCATAATATTCAATTTACAGTCTTATAGAACTGAAAAAAGCAGCTTATCCTCTCATTAAGGAAGCTGTAACCAAAGAATATTTATCTATTTGTGCTTGATAAATAACTTACAATTAATCAATTATCATAATTGCCTAATCATTTGGCTTAGAGTACATTCAATAATGCATTTTTCGGGGATAATGGGTGGGAACTTTATACTAAAAAGACTGAAACTTTGGAAGATACATATGTATTTTGACCTAAGGAATATGGATTTTGTCATCCAACATGAATCCTTTAAAAGAGTTAGAGTTATGCACAATATATGTAACTTAGTTCACCAGTCAGAATGCGTCAAACAGTGTGACACACAAAACTACACAACAGACAGCAACATCCGCACATCATAGCTGTCTTAACAAACTTACACTTGCACCTCCTCTGCTCAGATGGACCAAAACAGCGGAAGCCTCGTGGATCTCACTGCCATCATAAACTCCGCAGCCCGCCAACACCACAGCCACGCGCTTAGCCATCTGTGTCGTGTAGGAACTTGTAGTGACTGTCTGAATTGTCCTGAATGTCAGTGAGGTACGACCACAGTGGTGCAGCAGGGTGAGCATGGCGGACTGTCAGCCGAGAGGACTCATACTTCTTCTACGTTTTCCTAATCTGGACTAACCGGTGGTTTCTCGGGGCTTTATCGACATCTTGTGTTTAAACCTGCACATTGCTTTTAATTGTAACATAAATAAAATATAAATAATATATAAATGGTAAGTAAAAATGTACATACCGGTAAATTATCACGATATATTAAAATAAATAAATTGGCAATATATTAAATTGTTCCTTATTTATTGATTTAATCTGTGTATGTATTTACTTATGTCCAACACTTATTAAGTATTATTTATATATAGTATTTCTTTATATATGTATTTGTTTCGAAACGTATTCCCGTATTAAATGTTCTGTATTTATTGATTTATTTTTTATTATTTTTTTATTTTACCTTTTTTTATCAAATGTATTATCTATATTCCCACAAATATTTGTTTTGTTCTGAAACTAATTTGATATGTTCTGCATTTGCTGTTTATTTGTATTTACTTATCTATAGTCTCACACTTATTAATTGCAATTTATTTTTACATTTATTTGTTTCAAAACTATTTCCATTTTATATTGATTGATTTAAATCCCGTATTTATTTTTAGATTAATTAATCAATTCATAAAAATAAATAAATGTTTCCCAGAAACATGATTGTATTTATTTATTTATTTATTTATTCCTGCATTTTGTACAATCATTTTCGCTTCACTCCTGTCATGTGATCATCAACAAAACCATGTGACCAGTAAAGGGGAAGTGATTTCAGAGGAGTCATGGGAACATTGCCATTACTTCTGCCTTTTCGGGTCCGTTTTTAATGCTTTATCATGACAAACACAGAGGCTGTTCTGTGTTTAAACCTGCTCCTGCTTCTTCCTGTTGTTGCTCAGTTGAGGAATAATGGACATCAGCAGTGGCCCGTTCCCTACAGGTAAGAAGAGTACCTCTCCATGCCGTTTCTGCTCTGTACAGTCATGGGACAGCAAGAAAATAAAGTTTGTATTAACGTTTCTGACCTAATTTTCGACTGACGGGAGTCTTGAAATGCTATTTATTTTTTTATTATTTGGTCTAACTATACTTTTAGCTGATCTGAAGTCAGTTTACCAAATTATGTCTCGTGCGTTCACATAACTTTGGACTGTGTAGTATAAGCGCGTGAGCAATCTAATTGAAGTGCTGTGTGATACAACACGTTTTGAATTTGACCAGTGGTGGAAAGTAACTAAGTATATTTACTCATGTACTGTACTTAAGTTCAATTTCAAGGTACTTGTACCTAACCTGAGTATTTTCATGTTCTGCTACTTTATACATCTACTCCACTGAGAGGCAAATGTTATTATACTTTTTACACTTTTATATTTATTTAATAACTTCACTCTCCTTCCCTACTTTTCTTGTAATGTTATTTTCTAAGTCTTAAAAAGAGAATAGTACATACAGCAGTATGTAAAATGTAACAGTAGTAACTGATGGATAGCTTGTAATAATATATATATTATATATTTTATATATATATATATATATATATATATATAGATATTATATATATATATATAGATACAGAGAGAAGAGAGAGGGAGAAGAGAGAAGAGGAGGGAGAGAAAGAGGAGAGAGGAGAAAGAGGGGAGGGGAGAAAGAGGAGAGAGGAGAAAGAGAGAGAGAGAGAGAGAGAGGGAGAGGAGAGAAGAGAAGGGAGAGAGAGAAAGAGGAGAGAGGAGAAAGAGAGAGAGGAAGGAGAGAGGAGAAAGAGAGACAGAGAGAAAGAGAGAGAGGGAGAAGAGAAGAGAAGAGAGAGAGGGAGAGGAGAGAGGAGAAAGAGAGAGGATGAGGAGAGATAGGGAGAAAGAGAGAGCAGAGAGAGAGAGAGGAGAAGAGAGAGGAGAAGGAGAGAGAGATAGAATATATATATTATATATTATAAATAATATATTATAATTATAATATATATATTATATTATATATATTATATATTATAAATATAATAAATAATTTATATATTTATATATATATTTATAATATATAATATAATTTATATATATATATATTATATATTATAAATATATATATTATATTATATATATATATTTGAAGTAAAATTAGCTCTACGTTCACCAGCTGCAATTTTAAAGTGATGTACACATTAATGCATCAATAATAATCATCAACAGACGGTTTGACAGTCGCCCTGCTGCCGACTCTTACTGTGAAGCTGTCTACACGTTCTGTCCCACTGGAGACCGGGATGGACGGATTCCCTCCATGAGAGACAGTGATGTCATCTCAGTTTATCGACTGCAGACACCCGTGTGGGAATTCAAGTATGGAGACTTGATGGGGAAAAGTGTAAGTATATGAATCCTCTTTTTATCAGTTAAAACATATATAAAACTATATAATAATATTTCCCCACATTGAGGTGTGGGTTACCAGTGTCTGTAGAAATGCATCAACTTTATTTGTCCACGAAGGGCAACTGGTTTTGCAGCATCGAGGGCCACAAACCAGTAATTAATTATAGTCTGGCTGTTAAAATGGAAGTGCAACTTGTGACTTTATTCATAGAAACGCAGCTGTGCATCGTTCCCCCATGCCTACCCGCAAACAGAGCCAAAGTAATGTTTCTGTTTTGGTTCACAGCATATCATGCATGATGCCATTGGGTTCAGCAGTTCAGAAACGGGGACCAACTACACCATGGAGTGGTATGAGCTGTTTCAGCTGGGGAACTGCACCTTCCCTCACATCAGGCCCGACGAGTACGCACCTTTCTGGTGCAACCAGGGAGCTGCCTGCTTCTTTGAAGGCATCGATGACTTACACTGGTCACAAAATGGCACCTTAGAGAAAATAGGAGAACTCACAGGTCAGACGTCACATGTGTCATTATTCTGCTGGACCGTTTGCTGCATGTCATTCCCCTTCTCTCTTCCCACCTATTTCCTGTTTCCCTCCACTATAACTATCAAATAAAGGTATTATATGCCCAACAATTTATTTACAACTTTTGTAGGTATAAATGAGCTTGGGGCAGAGTACCATGATTATTATTATTCAAGCTCCTTTTGGCAAAACTATCTGTACACCCTCCCTTCCTGCTTGACACTTGGCGTTTCTCGTGTTTGAATAGTTTTTCTTTCCTTGTCCAGGGAACCAGTTCAATGACATGGCCCAGTGGATCCAAGATGACAACAAGACCGGGATCTACTACGAGACTTGGACGGTTCGCTCTGACCCCGGCCCCAACACCACAGTGTGGTTCGAGTCTTATGATTGCTCCCAGTTTGTCCACCGCACGTACAGGAAACTGACTGAACTGGGAGCCAAACTATCCAGCAGATCACAAACCAACTACACCAAGATCTACCTGTACAGCGGAGAGCCCACCTACCTCGGCAACGACAGCGCCATATTCGGACAGCCTGCTCTGAAGAACCTGGCAGTGGACATCCGCACATTTTACCACACATTCAGACCACACCAGGCGTTTATAGACTTTGCCATCAGTCTGTTGGAGGCTTATAAAAAGGTTGTGTTGGACAAGAGCTTCTACCTCTACTACAACTTTGAGTACTGGCATCTGCCAATGAAGCCTCCCTATGTACAGATTACATATGAAGAGGTGCCTTTGCCTTAACATAACACTTTTACTCGTGTTTTCAAAAAGCAGCAAAACATCACGTTTAAGAATTTTAAACCAGCGAATGTTTGGTCTCTTTACTTGATGAACATCAAAATAGTTGTTGGGTGTCCTTGAGGCGTGATAATGAATTTATTTCCCTTGAAATATTTCCCATTATGCATTATTTCTATGAATCTTTTCGCTTGCAGCCTTCTTCCTCCATGCCTTTGTTGCTGCATTTGAACCACTTATTTTGAGCCAACATGAATAAGAACTCCTTTTGAATGATAAAAACATAATATAATTACATATATAATCCCATGACTCTCTCTATCTCCTGATAAAGATCATGGGATAGATGCCACTAAATGGACCTCGTGGTGAGATTGTTCTTTATATGTATGAGATGGGAGGATGTGTTAAAAAAAGTATATTCTCTGCAACAGTTTAGGAGTTTAAATGCTTTCCGAAACTCTTGCAGGAGCTTAAATACTGTAAACTACGCAGGTTCTGGAAGATGTGAGAAGATTTAGACACAAATGTTGTTTTTGTAAATCTGCAACTAAAAGTTTCTCTGGATGTTTTTAAATTCGCTTTGACAGATTTCTTTTTTTTTTTTTATGATTGTTTTATTTATATTTAGGCCAAAGCATATAAGACCTATTGTTTCTATATTGTGAAATAAGTGTGTAGGACAGTGTTTCCCTGCGCTGCGCCCCCCCCCCCTGAAATTCAAGACGTTTTTTATATATATATATATATATATATATATATATATATATATTCACAACTCACATTTCACGTTGAACATGTGCTCTTATTAAATAAACTAAACTCTTATGTCATTTATCTAATGTATGTTTCAGTTGCTTTGAGTATTTACATTCTCTCCTCCTCTCTCTGAAGGGCGGAGCTCCGCTTCCGAACCCGCACACACACACACGCGAGCGCGCACACACGTACAGTCAGAGACCGAGCGGAGAAAAAGTATGGAGACTTAACTTAAAAAATCTGCACCACACACGGACCTGATCCAGGCCAGGAAGCACCCCGCAGAGCAGTAAACCTAAGGGAAACACTGAAGTAAATAAATCATTCATAACCTTGTGTACAGATGCAATAGGCCTAATTGTTTCAAAATCCCACGGCACACCACCATTTGGGAACCACTGCTCTAGTCCTATAGCTGGACCAGGTTATACTGTATAGATATTCTTAGTATACATATGTCGATATGATTAAACCTCAGTCTCTGCACATATTTGGAGACAGATTGTCTCTGATTGCAGAGCACAAACAGGTCAAAGGTCAGCGTACAGAATGTACCTTTTCAGGTCAGGCTGTTCCCAGAACAGTGTAGCGCTCCCCCTGGTTGACTCCCCGGATCAACCCAACAGATCAAAGCTTGAAGATGAGAGTTAAGATGGGGGGTCCAGTGTATTCAGACTGACCCGGTCAGAGGGATGCCGACTGTCTTACGTAGAATGTGTTGATTCAAGGGGCCATCTTTAGGTAAACAATTTATAAAATGTCTTGTTTTAGGATACAATTAAATTAAGTAAAATACAAGAGTGGCAGAATAAAGTGACGGGTGCAAAGAATACATTCACAATTTTTTTTATTTACTGGTTTAAGATCACATTTCCAAAACAATCATTTCAGTTTTGAAACAGATGACCAGTTAAGCAAAGTAGACAAAGCATTTGCCCTACAGAAGCAGAACTAAGAAGGACAGCATCGTCAACACCAGTTTACACTTAAAATAATACAATAAAACTTACTGGAGGACTTTGAACAAATCAAGTTAGAACAACAATTACTGACAAGAGGCATCTTAATGATGTATTTTATCTGTACTCAGCATCCAACTGAAATTTCCAATAAAGACGACATGAAAATGATTAAAACCAGAACATTATTGAGACATAATCTTCACTTTAGAGCTGCCGTCACGGCAACAGTTTAATGCACTGCACAAATAATGAAAAATAAATTAGGAGATATGTTACAGTACGAGAGATGCTAATGCACTAAAGACAATCAGCACAGGTGTCTAACGTCAGTGATATAAGAGACCGACACTAATCAATAGACTAAGATGCGTTTGCACTTCCTGCAACAAGCGTCTCAGTTTTACAATAATGTTTGTTTACATGAAATGTCTAATACGACACATAACAGGAATGAAGTCGGGCAGAAAAACAAAAATAAAATCTGTCCAAACGTTTATTCCAATACTGAAACGTAAAAAATACATATTTTGTGAAATTATATCTCTTCTAATGAAATCTCTTAATGACACTTATTGGTTCGATTGCAACTTTGCTCGCTATTTCTCAGTATTTGGTTGACCCGTTTCTGCAGATTTCTTCAAATCCATTTTATTTCTTCTTCTTTTTTTAAGTCTGAAAAAAGTGTTTTCTGATGTTAAATTAATTATCACATTTTCTTCAAACAAACACAAATGAATTACCTCGAAGCAGCATCCATATGAATAAATTACACAGCGTAATAACAACAGCATGACAAAGATCCATCTAGTAAAGGATGACCTCCCACTCTGGTTTTTATAAAAGACACGAGCTGTTGGTTAAGGAAACTTCATACCCTGACATAGGGCGAGAAAGAAACAAGTACTTTCCTATTAATAGTAAAACACATAGCGTTTTATATAGAGATTCATTTGACTTCCTTCTTAAAGGAAAAAAAAAAGTTTATTCCACTCATCCTCTCTTGTATGTACGATGTAAAGCCTAACAAAGCAAACGTGGGCAAATACTCACAACATAGAGCCACGGTTTAGAGCTTGAACGGGCAAAAAGAGACAAATGAAACATATTTAAGGAAATATATTAATTAAATGCACTTGAAAAGACACAGTGAGTTCATTTTGCATTCCCAGCATGCATTGTAAGCTACTAGCCGCAGAGAAAAGTCTACTGAATTATTACGAAGCAATCTCTCCAATTTCTACCTCAAAATTCAGACACTTCTGTGCACCATCTATACTTACACATGATATTTCTGGGGTTTTTTTATTAGTAAATATCGATTTACATCAATATTCTGTCTGATTCAACAGAACCCCAGTACAGTGTAAATTATCATTAGAATCTGGGTCATTATAAAGATTCTTTCGTTGCTTTCATTAGGGCAAAAGGACTCGTTTGGTCCCGTCTACATTTGGTATTCATTTAAGGTGCTTAGGTAAATCTGTGACTGTATATAAACCTTCTTTAAAACTCTTTAAAAATGTTGTCAAGCCAATTGATGCACGATGCAGAGTAAAAACTCTTGGATAATTTAGAGAAAATAAAAATCCATGACGTCCATCAACACTGCACACTTTCACGTTACAAAAATAGACATTTCATTTTCTCTCTTGGCCAACTTCTAACATTTTCAACAATCGTGTTTTCTTTTAGTAGATGCTTTAAGTCGAGCGAGGAGGAAAAGCAAGACGTCGTCAACACTGCTGCTGCTCTTTATGAATACATTTAATTCATCTGCAAAATGAAGTAATTCCTCCCCCTTGACACTGAATTCGTTATCTTCCTTGACAGCTGTTAGGACAGTTAAAGAAATGTCTTGTTTCAAAGCCAGATGTTTCTGTTGGTTGTACATACCCATTTATTCTGGTTTCTTTTTACTACAGTATATGCTTGCTTGTGAGTTTTGTGTATATAGATTTTCTTTGTGCCATGTGTTCTTTATTTGTTTGGTTTATGTTTTCTTTGTTTTGTTTCGTCTTTGATGTCATTTTTAAAAAATGTTCAAAGACGGGAGGACTCTGAATAAACCTTCCAGGCTTCCTTCCTCTTATTTACAGTTTTTTCTATTGTATGTATTTGTATCTTAATAATTGTGCAAATAAACTAAACCCCTCGGTTAAACCTGACAAAACACCTTCTGTCACATACTGCACAAATAGCATTGCAGCCATTTGGAAACCTCCACTGGCGTATTTAGTTAAAAGTGCAGAGCTGCGATCTCAGACTGGGTTTAAATAGGCCAAGTGGTAGTGTAACAACATGCAATTGAGCACCTGATTGTCCCAAATGAATCCACAATGTTAAAAAAACAATAAAAACACACGCTCACATATGCATACGTTCACAAACACACACACACACACACACACACACACACATCTCTCATAATAAAACTCATTATAACCAGGCTTCCTTCTGCTCTATTCTGTGTGCTGATTGTTTAATATGCGCCGTCGGCCTGGCGAGTTCTGTCTCCAGATTAGGCAAAGTGCGGTTCCACAGTCTATTGTGAAGCTAACAGGCAGAGATTTTTAGGGTGTTTGCATGACATGATAACATTGTGTAGCAGTCAGCTGCCACATCACTTCCCTGAACTGCACTCCACACCGGAGTTCAACAGGTTTATGCTCTCCATGTTGGCACCAAACATTCCACTACAGCTGAGCATTTAAAGGCTTTTCTATGCAAACATGGAGGCCATGAACGTATCACACCACCAACTAGACGTACTGTGTGCCTCTTAGGCTTCACTTTACCAGGTCGGCATCATGTCTGGGAACCAGACCCGGCCCAGGTGCTTGGAAACCTCCCAGTGGATCTCATCCAGGGAGTATTTGTGATCTGGAATCAGCACCTCCTCCATGATGGAGAGCTGGGAAAGCCTCCGGCCACACATCTTGACAAACTCCACAAATGCACTGCAGGAAACCTCGCACTCGCCCAGGCCGATGGCTGACAGCTGAGTGCAGTGCTTGGCGATGCGGATCAGCTCCTCATCCAGGGGACGCAGGCCGTTGGCGCACACCACCAGTTCCACCAGACGAGGGCAGTGGAGGCCGACGCGGCCCAAGACCTCTTTACTGACCGAGCGACCGAAGTAGAGGTGCGTGACCGGGCTCTCCTCGTTAAAGAAAGGGTCAAACTCGTCCTCATAGAGAAAAAAGTACATAACCAGGTTGAATTTGGGCGAGTGGCGCACCATGGCGTCCCAGCTAGTCTTCTTGATGGTGTGGAAGTGCTGGCCGGGGTTCTCACTCACCACGTCGATACGCAAGTGTTCCAGGTGGACGTGTTTTTCAGAGGACAGGGCCAGCAGGAGTTCATCACTCAAGAGGTGGTAGTTTAGTGCAAGCTCTCTCAGGCCGTGACACTGGTCTGCCACACATAGGATCCCTGCAAAATATGGACACATTATATTTATTTATATATAGCCGTTGGAATAAATACACTTATAGCCTTGAGACTCAAAAAATGCTAAAAGTGCAACATAGACATTGATTGAAAATACCACAATAAAAAACAAAAACAAACAAAGACATGACACGGCTGCTGCCTCTTAGCTTAAGCACTGAAACAGCTACAGGAGTCTTTGCGCTCACTCTACCTGCTGGGGAGACATGAGGACAGCTGCTCATCTTCAGCAGCTTCAGAGTGTCACTGTTGTTGGCCACCAGCACCTTCAGAGACGGATCATCAACCGGCGTGTCGTCAATCTTCAGCGAAGACAACGATTTGGAGTTGAGAAACACCACAGTCAGAGCGGAGATAAAATGAGACTGTGGAAGGACAAATAGTAAAAATGAATTAGAATACAGTCAGAGCCTGACGGCACCTTGGGAAGTGTCAACCAAGATGGCAGGTCTCAGCTTTTGTTGGGCATATTTGAATCAAAGACAGACAAAAATAAAACTTCCACAAATAACATCATGTGTCCTTCTGAAGCCTTGGTAGTAATAGCGTCCTTGTCCTGTGCCATGCATGAGAACAGGGACTGCTAACAGCCATTTCCTCAGATGAGAAGAGAATGAAAAAGCGATGCTATCAACTAACTATTAACACACTCAGCCACAGCTTTAAGGATACCACCATGAAAAGGCATCAGCTATGTACAACAAAGCTAAATTGTAAACTATACTGCCAAGAGTTAATTTCCCTTGTAAATCTGACCCCAGACCCGTTGTGTTTGTGCTGATTATACCTTTGGAACCTCCATGAAACTGGGCCTGGCTGTGGAGATGAGCCCCAAGGTCTTCAGTGAGCAATTCACCAACTGTGAAAGGATGTCACATGCTGCTACTGCAGACTCTGTACTGCTGTCCACCTGGCAAGTACAAGCGAAGATTGTCACCTCAGGAACGTAAAAACAACATTTTCAAACGAGACGGTGGTAGCTAATTGTAAACACTTAGGCCAAGAATCAGGACGCATATTTTGACACACCACAGCTTTTCCACCCTTACCTTTAAGCTGACATATTGCAGGTGGTTGGAGTGCCTCTTTATGATCTGCTTGATGAGGTCTGGATGTGTGGCTTTCAGGTAAGAGCTGGCTGGCTGGTTAAGCTCAAACTCAAAGTATCTCCACAGCTCTGGCATGTGGAAAGTCTGGTTCCACCTACGGCACACCTGAGAGGCATAAGCCCGATCGAGCAGTGGAAGGTACTGAAAGATGTGTAGCAGGAGCTCCTGAGGCAGTCGTGCCCATTCACTCCCTGGTAACTCACTGACCACCACTGCCTCTGCCTCCTCGCTCGTCTGCTTCCGCACCTTCTTGCAAGTCCTCGGTGGGCTCTTACTGGAAGAGTTGTTGCTGTCCTCCTCTCCTCCTATAATACGCTTCATCCTGGGAAAGTGGAGGTAACAAACTTGTTATAGTTCAGCATGCCAAAACACAGACATGTTTAACTACAGCAATAATATTGATGATCAACCTCAACTGATGTGAAAGTAAAAAAGGTGTAATTTAATATTGTTTACATTTTACAGAAATAGTTTGACTTATAGACATTTTATGTTGTTGTCCATTGTTTAATATACTTTGTGTATATATATATATATATATATATATATATATATATATATATATATATAGTTATCTACTTATATGTACATAACAGCTACATGTTTACGCTTGTTTAGCTTTGTTGTCCTTGTTTTAGATTTAATTTCTATAACTGTTATCTCAATAACAATATAGATGTTAAATGACCGTTATAAGTGACAGTATATTTCAACGTGTCTGTATGTGAGATGACGTGAAGCTATATGAGCCGTTGGGGGCCAAACTTAAGCAGGTAACGCTAGCTGTCAACACGTTTGCTATTATAAGCAAGGAAACATCTAATTCTGTATTAAATACCCGTCTATGTAACTTTCACATGTGCATCAATGTACATGTTGAATTAAATCAACTAGAAATCGTTTGCATTAGTGATTAAAGTAGCCGTACACTTAGGTAGCTAACACCTACGTACACCTAAGTACATTGTATTTAACGCGAGCTATTTATCAAACTCAAAATGATACTGCGTCCATATAATACTGGAGACTTTATTAACTGAATGAGTCACAGTCTTTGTCATACTGAGTTATCTAACTACAACACACACACACACACACACAGCTAGCCTGCTTGGCCATCCTACCTTGATGTTTACACTCAGCTAGCCTACTTCATCCGGGGCCCAAGCTGGAAAAGCTCGTTCGCAACAACCAAATAACAATCATTGGCAAACAATCCCCGAGCCGTTTGAAGAGAGAAAAGAAGTAAAAATGTGTTTTCAATTAATAAATACGGACAGAATATGGCACCTCCGATGGGTTGACCTAATTCCTTCGCGGGAGGTTTTGCCCCCCTGAACCTGAAATGGCGAAGAGTGGTTGTTGTGACAGCAGCGGTGCATCATGGGAAATGCAATGTGAAATGGCTGTTGGTAAAGATCGTCTATTTCCGGTGAGCACTCACCCTGGGAGGAAACAAACACACACACACACACACACACACACACACACACACACTTCTGATAGTAAAGGTTGCAGACAGCTGCACTAAACCAAACTCTTCTGTACTGAAGCTGCTGACAGAAGCTCTGACGCAGTATTTTACATTAAGTTGGCTCACTCACTGTTTAATCTGCTGGTGAAACTTGGCATCTTTCAGCCATCACAAGTGCATCAATATCAGGCTTCAAATCCCGAGTAGCAGCCAATTTCAAGATGTAATTTAAGTGCTTGTGTGAGTAGTTCAGGACATGTAGAACAATAACAGTGGTGGTGATGGCCCAGTGGTCTAGTGGTACGCCTTCCAAACAAAACACTAGAAGGTCAGGAGTTTAATGCCATGCTGTCACCATTGTACCCCTGAGCAAGGTACTTAACCCTGAGCTGCTCCAGGGAGACTGTCCCTGTACTTAGTTCAATGTAAGTCGCTCTGGATAAGAGCGTCTCCTAAATGACCTGTAATGTAAAAACAGGATTCATTTATGACAGGGGTGTCAAATTCTGTGATGATTTCAGTCGCAGTCTAGCGGACATGTTTCCCGACTCTGCCATCGCAAAGGAAGTAGGCTACTGGTCGGGGCAAACAAAAGCCACAAATCAAATAAATTGATGATATTAACTAATACATAAATTGTATAAACATGTCTGTAAGCTACAAGTAATACATACTTTCCTGAATGTATATAGCCTACCCATCCCTTATGTGTTTTATTTACATTATATGGGTGGGGGCTGAGCTGTTCAAATATGGGCGGAGTCCGCCAGAAACATTCCCTTATTTTGAAATTCCAATGTTGACAGGTATGGTGCGAGGACACGTTCATCGCTGCTTGCAGCTTTAATTTAATGACCCTACTTTTGACCCTCCATATTTATGAAGGTATAAATAAATAAATGAGCTAAATGATTCAAAAGCAACCATTTAAATATAATGAATTTAGTCGTCTCCGGTCATATGCAAATTTGGATTTTTAGTAAGACAAACACCAAAACGCATACATATTTTGAATCCCCTGGATGTTTACACTACACACTTACATGTGATGTAGCTCTTACACATGTATTGCAGGCCAACATTAGGGTTTATTTGACCATTCAGTGAGACCTGATTTGCAGTTTGGCACCAGGAAATAATGATAGAGTAATACATCTTTATATTTGCATAGTCTTTTCTGAGCTGCACAAGAGTTTCAGCCTTTTAATTTAGATATTTACAGAAATTAAGACCAATTTAAGTCTTTTTTTGGACCGTTATGTCTTCAATATAAAACAATCAAAGACCAACAGTGACATTAGGTAATTTAATGGAAATGCCACCACTCATTAATGACACAGTGTATACTTTGCGAAACAGAGAACCTGGTTTATTACCATTCAACTCCATCCACCACAGATATTACAGAGCAGATTCACAAGTATTAAGCTTTTTTATATAACAGCAGCTTTTTTTCCACACTCTGTTCCCCCGACCCCCCCCAATCCCCCTGCCTCCTACTAGGGAAAAGCATTACAGGTGCACAATTGTATTTGGTGTGATAACTGGCCCCTCAAATCATTCAGCTGTAATCAGTCTCACTGTGAGGTTTTCTGTTTGTTTTTGTATTACTGTAGGATTTTGGTACTTTTCTTCTTTCTTCTTTTTTTTTTTTTTTTAGAGCTGCAAATAGGATTTACATCTACCATCATTCACTGCAGGCGCCAGGCTCATTCTTCTCATTTCCAGACAACAGAAGAGATCTGACATTTAGAAGAGGGGGAATTACGACTGTCTACTGTATAAAAATGTACAGTGGCTTTATTGACATACATTCCATAGGTTAAACAGCTGCAAAATAGGAGGCACACCCAGTATTGCACTTCATTAAAATTTCTGGCTCAAAACATAACCCAGAATATCAAACAAAACTGAAGTGAAGAGTAGCAACTTCGGAATACAGCTATTTTGAATAGTATCATATATACAAGATTAGATAAATCGTACACTATTTTTCCTCCCAAACATAATATTCTTAACAGTCTTTTCCACCTTCTTTTTTTGTCCGTCAACCCATGATGCACTTGACAGTGGAGAATACTGTACAAGATTACGAAAAAAGTTTACATACAACAATATTTTAAATTTATAGTTAGGAAGCTGGAAATACGGCCTGTTCCTTTTTTTTTTTTTTTTTTTTTTAAACCCACGCTGATCCACAGTTGCCTTTTAAGCAAATTTATTTCATATTCAATGTTTAATCTTGTACTGTTACACTTCAGTGATCAGGAGGTGTGCAACGTCTATAGAAGCCGAGGGAATACAACGGCCGCATGCAAACACGTCACAAGATATTTTCTTTTTTTTCTTCTTTTTTTAAAATTCTATTGTTCTTTTTTCTCTCCATTCAGGTTACTCTGAATCCAAAAAGAGCCGCAGCTCGTGTTTGTATCAGAGCCCGATGTTACTGATGTTGGTAGAAGAGCAGACCTGAGGACTCTCGGCGTTGGGCAGAAACCTGGTCCAGTCCAGGAGACTTGACAATGCAAGAGCCAAGCTTCATGGCTGAGCTTCAGCAGCAGCCAGAAATCACAGTAGATCAACTGGTTTTCAATAAAAGTCTTGAGTTGTTTAGAAGGTGTGCGCATTTCTGCACACACCACAGCCCAGGGCGAACTCCTCCCCCGTTGGTGGATGAACCACATGCAAAGGGCACTCAGTACCCTCCAACTGCTTGCCTTTGGGCCCTGTGAAAGAAAAGGACAAGGATAACATCTCAATGATCTTTTCTGTCCGGTATTTTCTATCAGTTTGAATAATCTAACACAGTCAATAGAATCGTTAAGCACCTGCAGGACAGTGGGGCAGTTCCTCCTTGGGGACACTGGTCATCCTCTGGAAGTCATCATGGCAGGCGTTACAGAAGTGTGTGGTGCCGAAACAGAAGAAAACGGCCACCGAGCAGCAGTACCGGCATTTATACTCCAGGAAGTCTGTGCCATGTTTGGAGCACATCTGGTGACAAGTAGACAATAATCATCAGGGGCAGAGTACATACAAGCAGCATTTAAAAAGTCTTCAGATGGTACTGGATATGCTGATTCGCCTTCTTGACGAAAGTGAGACAGAAAGATTGATACCAATGTCATCTCTGGTTTTCTAGGACTCGAGGTAGCTACTAACCCCGGCCAAAAGATTGTCTATCAAGTAATTTACCTGTAAAACCACAACCTGATGTTTTTACTCTTTGCTTTTTTGTATGGATTAAACAAAAATATATAACATGTTTATTGTTAGTGGTGGGCAGTGTAAACAAAAAGTGCTATATCCAGAAGCAGACAAATGACAAAATAGGTGCCGTTAAGCAACGTTTAATCACCAATTGAATCCTCAAAGGAGCGGCTTGTACACAGTCTTCATTGTGTGTGTGTGTGTGTCTGACCCCAGCTGAATATGAAAATGATTTATAGCTAAATGTATCAGTAAAAGTAGCGAGAAGTGTGTAGCTAAATGTAATGAGTACACAAATATACTCGAGTAAAAGTAAAAAGTATTCTGCAAAACATCTACGGGGAACGGAGTAAATGTAACGCGTTACTACAGCAGTAGTATTCAAGATTCAGGTTAGCTTTCCGCTTGTTTCCAGTCTTTGTGCTAAGCTAAGCTAAGCTAAGCTAAGCTAAGCTAACTAAGCTAAGCTAAGCTAATCGCCTGCTGATTCCAGCGTCATAATCAGCACACAGACATGAAGAGTGGTATCCATCTTTTCATCTAACTCTCGGCAAGAAAGACAACAAGTGTACTTCACAAAATGTCAAAACTAATCCTTTAAATTGGCCATAGTAATTTATCCACCTGAGCCCTGGAGACATCCGAGCATGCTCCACAGATCAGCTCACTGGGGTCGTAGTCGTCTCCCTGTCCGGCCTCCGCATCGCAGCGAGCCTCTCCTCCAAAATAGGCCTGGAAATAAGAGCGACCGTTAATCAACATTCAACCCCTGAACAACATTTAAATAATAAAATGACTTTACGTTGTATAGTACCTTCTTGCACTTGTAGCAGACATAGTATGCATATCTGTTCATGGCAAAGCCTGCAGGGTCGTTGTGGAAACGTGCTCCTGGTGTAGTTATTGCCTCACTCTTATGTAGACCCTCATACTCCAGCCTCATGAGAGCCTTTCTCCTCACGTCCTCGTAGAGCTCCTTAATGGGGTCGAGCAGGTCCTTGATCACCGAGTGATTGATTTTGTTCTGGAGGCAAACAAACAAACAAACCAGCCCACGTAAATAAAAAGGCAGTTCTGTTTACTGGACGTGGCAACAGCATTTCACAACAATGACAGTGAACAAAGCAGGCACACTCAGAGAGGCTCAGGTAACATCTTACCTTACAGATGGGACACAACATGAACCCAAACGTGATTCGGGGCCCGAGCCAGCGATTTTCAAGAACACGACGAGTACACTGAAGGTGGAACACGTGAGTGCAGTCCAGCTGAGAAGAGAACAGAGAGTTAAACGGTAAATGAGGAAAAGGAAAAGGGAAACTCTTCAACCTAATGGACTAACACTCGTATTCAAAGCTACCTGTACAGCAGGAGCGGCAGAGAGGGCCTCTGTGAAGCAGATCATACACATGTCGTCTGCATCCTGTTTCAGACAGCCAGTGTTCTTGTCACAGCCATGCAGACACGGAAGGCAGGCCTCCTCATTCTTGACTCCTCCACAGGGGTGTCCACAAGTATGAGTTTTACTGCAGGCCAGTTTTGCGTACTCCTGTAGAAGACAACATCAGACATACAGGTGAGGCTTAGGAACTACAGTACTTATAAAATATACACTTTTCTACTGCTGTAACTTGACATTACTTATTATTTGTAAGACTCATCACAGACTGTACTTAATCAAAGGAGGAGATGCTTCAGCTCCATCAGGCTGTGCTTAAGTCCATGCTCACTCTCTCAAGTATTATATACTGTATATATACACACACACACACACAACTATTTAACAACACTGTTTCTACTCAGCAAATCCTCAAATTCTTCTCCTTAAGAAAAAGACTAGTCACTTATTTTCGAATGTTTTAGCTGATGTTAAGTACCTGGCAGTCTGGGTCTGAGCAGACACTACCCACTGCAGACAGCTCGGTTCCATTCCTCGTACCACAGAACCTGCAGGCATCTGAGCTGCTGGAGGCTGGTTTACCTGTGGAAATAATGACTTTACTGTTAATATAATTACACAATTTAAATTTTTTTTTTTTTACAAATGTGCAGCAATATATATACCCCAATATATATACCCCAAAACAAGCACATTGGTATATAGTCTGCTATGTTACCTGTGTGCTCTCTGAACTCCACCATAGCCTTCATAGTCTTAGAGTCGGCTAGAGCCATGAGCCAGAAGAGCTTGGTCCTCCCACAGCCTTCATGGAGATCCACCTTAATGGCTTCCTCTTCCTCCTTGAACACCTGAAAGCAGCCAAGAAGACACAATTAAACAACAGCTTGTTCTACTCCTTTAAATTGTTTAATATTATCCAACTCATCAACACTTCTGCTAGAATCATCAAGCTAACGACCAACACCGACCTGTCTCTGGTGAGAGCGCGTGCGTCGGTGCAGGTGGAGGAAGCGGTCACAGTCGGTGCAGAGGTTGCCGCACATGTTGCACAGGATTATGGCTGCCGTCTCACCGTCATCGTGATTGTCACACATGGGCTGTGGGTGAAAGGAAGACGAAATGTGTCATTCTTTTGATATCCATCAGTTCTTTTCCACAAAGTGTAGCTCTCGCCTTTCATATCGTTCTCACCATCTGCTTCTGCTGTCCATCTTTGCCCATCCAGCGACCAGAGGAAAGCCTGTCGACATGATCCTGGTCCAGCACACACAGTGAAGCTAAGGCCAGCCACAGCTGTGAGACAGAACAGGAAGTAATGTATGATTAACTAAAACCCAGTATTTGTACGTATACATACATGCTTTGTGTATGATGACATTTGAGTCCATACCCTTGTGGTGGCGATACAGCGTACAGGAGACCGATGCTCCTCCTCCATTTTGGTCAGGGCTATGATGGTCTCAGCTATTGCGTTTTTGGTGATTTTGGACCAACCATCTGAAAGGTGGCCCTAAAAAAAAAAGCAAATAAGAGTCTTAGAGGTACTTTTCCCAAGTGAAAAAACATTTACGAAAACATGAATTTTATAACAAAGATGACAAATGGAGTTCCACAGAGAGTTAAAAGGGAATTAATTTAAACAACGAGAACTTACAGCTGCCATGTCTTTAACCAGCTTTATGATGATCTCTGCTATCTGAGGAGGAGTGGAGCCTTTCATCCACCAGTGGCTCTCTCCCCTGCGGATGTAGCTGTGTATGAAAGAAAAGCAATAAATATATAAAAATCTAAAAAGGAAATTGCAAAGAAAATGTATTTTTTTTTGTATTCATCATCACATTTTGATCAGACCTCGCAGAAACTAACTCACCTGGAGTTGAAGATCATGGGCAGCGTGACAGTGGTGACCCCTTTGCCCGCAGCCATGCCGGCAGTGCCAGCGATGGTGGTGCCTTTGGCTTTCAGCTGCACAGTGAGGGCTTTTGCGATGCAGCCCAGGAACATGTCAAGGATGCAGAGTTTGTTCCAGTCACCCTTTTCTGTGGAGTGGATGATGTCACTGATGTCCGCTGGTGGCAGAGCCTTCACCCCAATGATGCTGGCAAGTCGCACCGGCGTAACCTCCGGTAGGACGCGTCTGAGCAAGGATGTGACCTGAGATGAGGTAAGATCAGACGGCAAACAAAAACATAGTTTGTTTAGCATTGCAATGAGTTTACTTAAGACATGTACACACAGAAGAAATGCTTATAAAAACACATTATTTAAAAGCACGTGACACCTAAACACTAACTTCAAACCATGTCTTGGTCCGCAGTAATGTGGCGAGAAACAGGCAGGGAAGAAAAAGCCTGCCAGCTTTCAAACATGGATGTAAACAATGCAGGTTTCAAAATATCTTAAAAACATAATCTGTCAATAATTTTGTCAAATTGCATTTCTAATATTTGCCTCATAAATATATAATATATAATATATAAGCTTGTTCTGTAAATTAGTTATTTAAAAATGAAAATGAAAAGTAAAAATGATGGACAAATGCCACCCCTGGACTAAGCCTCTGGTTGCATGTGTGTACACTCGCCCACCTGTCTCTGTACTCTCGGGGACGCCGTGTGCAGCAGAGAAAACAGGTCTTGCATGAGGGTTAGCTGCTGAGCTAGGTACTGGCGGCCGACGTTGGAGCCACTCAGAGCCAGGACCATGGACAGGAGCTCAAAGCAGTAGGCGTCTGAAGAGGCGTCATCGTCACTGGGCTGGGAGTTAGCGTTCTCTTTGCTGGAGATGGCGTGCTCCCACTCCTCCCTCACACGTGTCGCCTCCATACGGATGGCCTGGACGATGTGCGCACACACCTGGAAATAAAAACAGATCAGGTGAGACGGCTGCGATTATAATAACTCATCCTGTTGAATGGTTTAAAGAAGCGACTGGTTACCTGTTTCTGGAGGTTGGTGAGTTTACTCCTGCTGAAAATGATTCCCACCATGTGCTCTTTAAGGTCTGCGTCAGATGGTGCCTAGTCGTGAAAACAGAAAAGTGTTAAACGTCACTCAGGTGACTAAATATTTGGGTTAAACGGCACAGGTGCACCGTGCAGACCTTGTCTTCTCCCTCGGGTGATGAAAGAAGGTTTTTCTCCTCTTGCTCTGGAGTTGGCTCTGCATCTCCACAGATAAGTTTCCCAAAGACCTAAATGTACACCAAGATAAACAGTAAAGTTTCCAAAAGACTCCAGAGACTCGCCATGCGATTATAAGCTTTGTGTGCGTAGCGTTTCGACAGACCTGCGAGGTGATGAGGCGAAACACTCGGAGAGTCTCTGCCTCACAGTTCTTTTGCTGGGCCATGCTGGCTGAGATCTGTCCGAGAATCTTGATGCTCTCGCCCTCTTTCCAACCCAGGACCTTTACCTGGCGCACCCTCAGGGTGTTCTCCGGACCTTTCAGTTCTACCTTGATCACATGATGATCCCCTCCAGGAAGCTCACTCGTCACCCAGCCCATGTGACGCGAGTCGAGGTCAACCTTGGATGAAAAGGCACAAGGATGTTCACAGTGTTCTGCCACATGTGCATGCAAATCTGTAGTGTATTGTAATGTTAGCTCAACCAACGTGCACCTTGTTTAAAAAACAAACACTCATTTAATACTTAAGTTGCTTCTGCACTTAAAAAAGGAGTTGTTGTGATTAGGAGAAGAGACAAACAAATCACTCCATTTATACTGCTTTGTATAGCACACACACACACACACACACACACACACACACAGGTGCTTAAACAGACTCTTCAAATATTAACAGCATTCATTAAAGTACGAATCGTACTACACTGTATTCCCACATTACTACCAAAGAAATCATACCTGTTTGATTCTGCAGAGGTCCTCTATTGCTTTTCCACATAAGAATGTAACTGATGTGACTTTGTTCTGTGGATATGACAAGAGGAACATTCAACCTTTATAAACATGTTTTCTGTCTTAACTTCGCATTTATACAACAACAAATGCGTCTGTTGCCCCCTCACCCCGATGTCTCTGGAGTTGTCAACATGAACAGTCACGTTGGAGGCGTTTATGCCCTTCACACAGCTGATGGTGATGCTCTTGGTTTTGTTCTTGTCCTCATCTCCAGATTCCCAGAAGGTCTCTGTGGAGCCGTCTGTTAGGCTGCCGATCATGGCAGGACGACTGGACGTCTTGATGTCTACTACGCTGGTCAGATCCTTCAGACAGGTCACCAGGCAGAGATCCTATTATACCACACAGTCAGGTTAGTGTATGTCATAAACACAGATGCATAACAATAAGGCTCTTACTGCTGGTTCAATCCATGTTGACCAACAGAAGACAGATCTGATGTACGAGTAAGTAAGTAAGACAGTGGTTGTTTTCTTGCCTGGCTCATTGCTTCGTAGCCGGACTGCACACTGATGTTGAAGCTCTCCTCGCTGTCTCCATCGTCTGACTTGGACAAGATATTGTTGATGTGATGGAAAACGTTGCTCTGGTGGAGGAACTGGTGGTCGGACTGCTTGAACTTGAGACTCCAGCACCTAACAGTAAAACCAATAATAGTTATGACCAGGTTATCACCTCTCTTATCCCTACACGATTATTGTTGTAAAAAAAATAATAATAATGCTGTCAGTCAAATTCATCTTTAACTATTTTTACAAATGAGAATGTAAACGGAAATGATTTAAGAGGTTCTGGCTTATTTACACAATATTATCATGCGTACTATTAACATGGTATTAATATTAAACATTTAAATATCACTGTTATCGTCGATACCGGTATTTTGCGACACCCCTAAACCTGTAAGTATAAATCTATCTATAATGTTGGCTTGTGGGTTGGTGGCAACATTTTTAATCATTCAGAAAATGTACCTAAGCGCCATCTGCTGAAGTGAGCTGCCACTAGGGAGTGACATCATGAGGTCAGAGATGGTCTGTAGGAGGCGGTGGAAGGTGTGGGGGAGAGGATGAGCTGCCTCCCCAGCAATAACAATGTCTGACAGAGGGTGTTCACAAACGCCAAGGTCTCTTTCCTGTAGGGCGCAGAGTGGAGATTCACAATTAGAAGATGCAAAAGGAAAGCGAACAAAATGTTGCAGGGTTTCTGACATTTAACCACAATACCTGTTCAACGTTTTCCTTGTTCCCCTTGTTCTCATCGTCTTCCTCGTCCTCAGGTTCAAAGGGCGATGGGGTGAGCGATGCTACAAAATGCCAAAGGATGTCGTGCAGGGAGGTGGTCTGGATCACATTGCACAGCAGCCAGTTGAATGCCTGACAGAGACACCAAGACAAAATCATACCAATTAGTCTTCTTACGATGCACAAACAATACTTAAGTCTATGAGCTAATCAAACCACAGTTCTAATTGATTAACTAACAGTACCAGCAAACTAATTGCCTATTACCCTGAGTCACTTCTGGATAAATAGCAACAATTAGAGCAAGACTATTCTGAGATTCAGAGAGATATTGCAGCCTGTACCTCCATGGCAAACACCCTGCAGGCAGACTTCCTCAGTGCATGCCTCATGGCCACTTCCAGGCCCTCCAGGTCATGGTGCTGGATAACAAAAGCCAGGACAGGCCACTGGAAGTTCCTCTCCCCCTTACTGAGTGAGCCGTGGGCCGAGATCAGCCTGGATAGCTCAGGAGACGGATGCCGTAACAGGGAAGATCCCACCTCTGTATGGGGGACAGAGCAGGTTGATGTTGGTGATCTCTAACTCACTAATCCTTAAGTATCACCTTTCTAAAAGGATCAAATGCGTTTACCTGCATCACCACTATGGACCCTGCGTCTGGGCACAGCTTTGACCCGAGCTGGAGAAGGTGAGTGCTGCTTGTCATACTCGGATGCTACGACGGAGTAAGACCTCTGAAACACTGTACGTTTCGCCGTATCACTGTCTGTGATTGGACTGGTCTCAAGACTAAAAGAGAGCACATAAAAAAGGCAGAAACAGACTCAGTTTAGCCTGTAACACAAAGATAATAAAGACATCCACCCTTCAGTTTAAATATAGCAATGAGGCATTATCTGCTCTGAACATGGGAAAATAACGGCAACCTGGTTGGCCATGACTTTGATATTATGCATGTATGACCATGTCAAGTATAAACAGTAGAAATCCGCAATTTACTTATTTTGTAAGTGTGCCAATAAGTGGAAGTAATTAAAAACATTGTACTAAGATACTGTTACCTGGGGGGCATTGACTTCATGTTGTTCTCTGGTTCCTCAAACACATTGGGACAGGCATCGGGGGTGACGGAAATGTAAGGTGCAGGAACAGATGTTGATCGCAAATACCTCATCTCATCTTGGAAGAGGTTGTCGTCTTGGTAGGCGCCAAAGTTCTCTGTGTGTTGCCTGAGGGATGAGAGGAATCAAATTATTATGCAGGCACAAGTAACTGTAGGCTTTACTTAGCTCACTTAATAATGGGATGTTTTTTTAATATAGATGTTAGCTACCTAGCAAGTGTCTGAAGGTAGAGGCAGCCCATTTTATTGGGGATCTCGTCCGACACGCCCTCTTTGAGGCTGGGAAGCAACTGGGAGTGCAGGGGCCGAGGAGGGTGGTGGCACAGCATGCTGGGCTCGGCCGCACTGCTGAGGGACAGCAGGAACAAAGCGTTTGCCCGAATCACCTGGTGGGCCTCCATAGTGGGCAGCGCCCTTGGAGTCTTCACCTGCAGGGGTTTCTTCCTGGATTGCTTCACCTGGGAAAGAACATGCAGATTGGTTGCGATTCAAGTCGAAGAAGTCAGTATGATGGCTGTCGGTGCTTCAGTAACAGAGGGCCACACATCTAAAAGGGATAGTTTGGATTGTTTGAAGTGGGGTTGTATAATGTACTTATTTATAGTCAGTGTATTACCTACAGTAGATGGCAGCCGGCACGCCCCCAGTTTGGAGGAGCAGACAGGAGTACCAACACAGAATCTAAGCAATGTACTGCTATGGACGGGGGCACTATATTACATACGCTATATTTCAAATATATTGACTGCTTGACCTTGCTGTCAGACAGCCCTTTCCGACGGGGAACTGAAGACATCATATCCATCTATGCTCTTGCCAAAGCCACCAGACTCCATTGGCAGAAACAATAAAATTTACCTTGCAGAAGACTTCCAGGGTTGCTGGTCTACTGCTGCCTCAATCGGTTTGTGTTATCGTGTGACTTTGGAGAATGCATACTAACCAAAGTCACACAATAACATGAACACACCAACTGATGAAAATATTCTAAATATAGCGTTCACTTAAACTGATATACGTTTTTTAGGTTGGCCTTCTCTTTTCTTTTTTTGAAAAGGTGGCTAAAATGTGTTTAGCTGCTGTCCCCGTCCACAGCAGAACATTGCTTTGCTTCCATGCCATAACTCATGTCTATTTCTCCAAACTGAGGGCGTGCTGAGCACCATCTACTACTGACTATGGATAAGTACCTCATATCACCCCCCTTCAAACAATCTGCACTATTTAGGCACTAAAGCATTGCAATCAAGGATACCTTTTCCCTGGCAGCAGTCTGTTTCTCTCTCAGGTATTTTTCCCGACAGCGATCACACACCAGATACCAGGTGCTACCTCCTATGCCTCCATCTCCACAGTTCCCAGCCCAACCACCACAGAAGTGGCCAATGCTGTTGTAGCCCTGGCCTCCAGCATAGCGTCCACAACCTGCCAAGGAAATACCAAGGTGGGATGTTAAAGGCACAGAGTAAATTTTGGAAAGATATACGATTAATGAGCTTATTCAAAATGGTGTATTGTTACCTGGGTGAGCCTGTCTCATATGGTAGGTGACAGGGTAAGGGTGAGATTCCCCGCACAGCTCACAGATAGTGTCTTTCTCCGGTCCACCCATGGCGAGCTGGGCCATCTCTCCAAACAGATTCCCTCTTGGACGCACATCTGCCTTCTCCCTCTTCTTCTTCTCCTTCTTTGTCTTCTTACCGTCTTTCTCATGTTCCTTCCTTTTCAGGATAGCACTCGACCCCGGGCTGGGAAAGATCATGTTCTGTGTGGCTGCCTTGATGGTGGCCATCGAGATGTCCTCCCAGAATGACACCAGATGTTGTAATGTTAACGGTAAGATTGACTTTACCCTCATAACAGGATGAGAATTCATCTCATGGGAAGCACCATCTGCTTTCCCCTCCTCACACTTCTCTGGCAGTGGAGGTTCTTTCAGCATGGATAGCACCTTATTTTTGTTGATGCTTCCCATTTTGGAGATGTCCGGGCCATGAGGAGAAATATTAAACATGTTAAGTGCAGAGGAAATCTCTAAGGAGTGGCGGTTCTTTAACTTGCTTTCCTTCTCCTCAGCACCCTGTCCTCCCAGGGAGCTGCGGATGGGGGCGTGCTCTTTGGTTAAATCTGGGTTGAACTTGAGGAAGGAGGAACAGGCCATGGCATCGTGGACAATACCTTCATGCCACAGGAATGCTGCAAAGACTGCTCTTGAACATTCAGCCACAGAAGGTGACATGGCCTGTTTGGCCGGCTCCGTGGTCCTTGATGTACTCTCACCTTTAAACAGAGGCCCAGATTTGTCCTTCTTAGGGCGCGTGTGTCGACTAGAGGTTTTGCGGCTGACTTTGGGTGAAGCGCGGCTCTCTAGTTCCTCTTTCACAGGGGCTTTGCCAATGCTAAAGTGCACCTTGCATGATCCATCATCATCATTTAGAGCCTCAGCGTTTTCATCATTGCCGTCCTCGGAGAGGAGAGCACTAGAGGTGCACACCTCCACCACTTCACTGTGGAGGTTCTCCTGGGTCACATGTGGAGAAGGAACACGGTTCTCTGCATTACTAATTACGCCTTTATTTGGATCTTTAGGAGACAGTTTAGGTTTGGGAGAGGTAGACCTGCCTCTAAGTGGCTCTGTAAGTGGAACCTTCTTCTTTCTAAGGGTGTCTGGATCCAGAGTGTATGAATCTGATTTGGACCTCTCTCTGGGAGGGTCCAGCTGGGCTTTGGAGGAAGGGCTAACTTTAGGTGAGAGGTTCTTGTCATGGTGGGGTGAAGAGGATTGCTGGGAGGAGGTACTGGAGGGACTAGACCTGCCTGAAGAGGATACACCCTTTTGTTTGGGAGAGGATGAGCGAGAGCCAGGGTTTGGGGACTCAGCCCGAAGTCCTGGGGTTCTACCATCTGCCTTTAGGGCCTGCAAAGTGTTGTGATTGGGGGAGTGGGAGCGGCTGTGAGAGTCAGACCTCAGTTTGGCCGTGTCTGACCGCAGGATAAGAGCTTCACTGGCAGAGATTCCACCATCCCCTGTCTTGCTCCTGCTCTGTTCGGATGAGCGGCTCCCCCGACCCTCCTGTTTGGGCGAGCGATTCTCCTGACGGTGTTTGGAGGCTGGGGACATTGGCCGTGCACCGGGCATCAGGTTCCCTCGCTCACCTAAACATTAATAATGTAATCACAGTTACACCACAAACGGGTAAATCAGTGGCAAGAGTGTAACCATTTAACTCTAAGCAAAACCTGAGAGGATAAAAATGTAATGTTGAAAATATAAGGTAAAATGCAATGAAGGGCAGAAAGACAGACAATATAAGTCCAGAAGGTGAAAGATGTTATACCTTGTAAAGCACATAACAAAAGTGAGTGATATTTTCTAATTGCTGGGTGTTTCTCCCACAGCTTTGTCTGTTACTGTACCAGACATACTCTGATATGGATGATGATAACTAGTGGACCATGGAAGAGCTGATGAAAGATGGATTCCAGCCCAGTCCTGGGACCTCTCCAACTTATATTGGATATAGTCTTAGTGTTGACTTTTTAATAGCTATTTCGGTAGCAACTACAAACATCCTGGGAGTCAATAGCATTTAAGATCTACCTATTTTAAACTGAACTTTAAATCAAAACCCATGGGTTTATTTTGCACCTTCAGTTTGGCCACGTTCTACTTGAGGGCCACAGTTTTTAAGGTTGGCAATAACACAAGATGCTTTTCACAAGCTATCATAGAAAAACCTTTGTTCATCACAGAGCACACTGTGTTTTTTCTTGGTGTTTCTACCCACCCCTCTGTTCAGTCTGAGGGAGGCATGCATGCTGTGATTACCCACCCTTTTGCCTTAGAGCGAGAGATGAGAGAGCAGTACCATGCCCAGCCACGGACACATTGCTTTTGTGCACACGCTCGCGAGAAGCAAGGCGGCGTGATGAATCATCTACAGCGGAAAATAGTGGAGTAGGTAAACAAACAAGGCATGGAACGCAATGGGGCCACCACAGAGAGAAAGAAAGAAAGCACAAAGAGGCAATAGGGTCAAGTCAAGAAGGTGAAATAGAAAGAGGCAAAAGGACAACATGTTAAAGTGATGGGAAGATCGACAGATAGGTAGCGAAACAAGAAGAGAGAAACACTTGTAAAAAGAGAAAAGAAAAAGAGTTTGGTTACAGAGCCCTGGAGGTGTTATGGGAATAAAACTGCATCTGAATCTGCAAACAATTTTGTAATATATGTTTTTGCCTCTTTCCCTCTTGTAGAGAGACTCAAACACATTTGGCATGTCAAATTTAGTCAGCTGGAAGTTTGAAGAAGACAAAGAAAAACCATTAAGAAGTTTTTAATGAACACCCTCAGTACTTTGTAAAAATAAGTTTAAGGGATCTCAAATATAGTTAACACAACGTTGTTTGTAACAGACAAAATCTCAGTCCAAAATCAAAAAGTAATAAATCCATTCAAGTGATCCATAGTGAGTTTGAAGGGTAAATGCACGACGAGATTGACGGCTTTAAGGTGATAAGTTACCTGTGTGCTAAATTGAGAGCAAAAATTATTAATTTACGCACACAAATTGGATTTTTTTCCAAGATACCTCCCGGCCTCCGTAAAAAATGGATTATCAGGTAAAAATAAAAAACACACGTAGAGAGAAAAGTAATACATAAGAAAAGGGGAGAAAGAGAGCTACACAGACTGAAAAAGTTACAAACAGATATTTTAGATGCTGTCCTAAGATAACCTTAACAATAAATTGTGCTATTTTGTATTTGAACTGTCCAGTAACAGTAGAAGCTATTAGTATGTGTTATATGTAATATTACTTAATAATTCGTCTGAATTCTTGCTGTTTTAAGAGATTATGGTAGACTATAAAAGAAGATCTATTTAGATTACTGTTTACATTTTCAGTGAAGCCCTGGACTGGTGTTGGCAGAAAATGAAACAAGTTGTTAATCAAGGATGGAAAATGCAGATCTGAAATTAAAGCAGCGAGGAAGATGATGAGGAAAAGAATATAAAGCTGACTTAACAAGAGAGCAAGCAGAAAAATAAGCAAGTCAGCCTATTACTTCAGCATATGGCAAAAATATCCCTTTTAACAAGACGTTACATTTGAAATCTTGTTTCCAAAAACAAGTGAAAATACCTGTCAATGCATATTGTTTGAAGGCAGTGTCACCCGAGTTGTTTTTTTATAAACAAGATTTAAACATTAAATAATAGACATGTTGGCTTGTTGGGGATATTTCTGCACTTTAGAACATAACTGCACTGTTATGTGTCACACATCGCTCCTGCTCTACCCAGAAAATACATAAAATGTTATGAATACCGAACAAATCAGGAAAACAAGAAGCTGGGAGGAAAAGGATCAACACCTGTGCAAGCAAGCGCTGTCAGAAAGCAGGACAGACTTACTCAGAAGCTGTGGTTGTGGCTGAGACAGTTGGGAGGGGGATTGTCCAAACACAAATGGGCTGTGGACAAGGGAGGAGGAGGAGGGAGGTTGGGCGGCTTGCTCAAATACGGAGGAGGAGGGAGCTTCTGAGAGGAAGGGCCCAGACTGAATGGAATTCAGTATGGCACTCAACCGGTCACCTGCAAACATGGAGACAGAGGATGGGGAAAAACTACAGCTTATACTAGGGTTTGAGGTTTCCAAAGAGGGGGAGGATCATTCAGAGTTTATTTTCTATCAGTCATTCAGTCATCTCCCAGGACGCAACATATGTGCGAAATGGGAGGAGCTGCCTGGTTCCCAAAAGTCCCATTGGTTTTCTGTAAAGAACGATCGAGGATTGACAGGATCACATCCAAGGCTTGGTTTGGCATCCAAAAGGTAAGAAACTGGGTCAAGAATAATCTGGTCCTACCGTATGATCAAAAAGTCGAAAGGTATAAGCCCAGGTAGATCAAATATAAGGAGAGATGAACTACAACTCCCAAGAAACATTTGCAAATGACATTTGCAGCCAAGTTCAAATGCTGTTTAATGTGCTGCCACTGATCAGCTAATTAGCTTTCTAGCCTGAGCAGTGCACTTTTTCGCTGTGAATTCTTTATTTTTTTACTCGTTTAACAAGCTAAGGGACAGGACAAGACGTGTCTTCATGTTTGTAAATTAGAAAAGGACACTTTGGCACGTTTACACACCAACGCTACTGCTTTATGCAAGATTGGATTGACTGTATGTATTAGCTGAAATCAGGTCTCCAACTACGTAGAGGAACACCTAACAGTATTCCGTCAAAGTAATACAAAGCATGGTGCGCCACCATTTCTTTTCTCAAAAGGAGAACAAAGAAAAGGTCATTAACAGCGCGGATATGTAGCCTGACGTAGACATGTCATTTAATTTCAGTCTGCTTTTATTATAAACTTATACTTTTGATAAATGATCCAAGAAACTCTGGTGTTTCTATGTTGTGGAGCATTGATGATCATCATCACCATTCCAACAGGCTTCTACAGAGTTAAAACATTAAAAAAAATACTTCGAGAACCAGTAGCTCCTCCTATTTGCCACTATATTTGGGGAAAGGATATATTGAGGAAGAGTATCTCATCAATTCATTTCAAGAGTCGCTCTATGGAAAAAGTCTGCGTCTTCATCAGAAGTTTCAAAACCGTTCTGGGAGAAATCTAACTTTTCTCCATATACTGTATATTGAGCTGACACTGCATCAGTAATCATTCAAACACTCTAGACCAGGGGTCTTCAACGTTTTTCAGGCCAAACTGGTGTAGCATGGTGCAGGGACCCCCTACTGTATATATTGTACAGTATGGGGGGGGGATGGGTGCGAGGCTCAAATTTATTTTAGTTCACCGCTCTCCTTTCCTCCACTCTGTCTCTGACTGTAGGTGTGTATCGCCGCCCTTCGCGAAGAAATTCATTTTTCTTTTCTTTTTATCTACAAACAATTTCGCGACCCCCCCTGCAGTACCCCTGCGGACCCCCTGTTGAAGATCTATCCTCTAGACACTACTGACTAGTTGTGTCGTTATGAGCATAGAAGACTCTAACAGATATTGATAAAGAGTCTGCAATGTATGTTTCTGAAGAGACATTTTGAAGTCTGGAGTTTACAGTTTGCCATTTCATCAATTGTCAGAAGCAGAAATGGGACCCTGCCTGGGTGAAGCCGAGATGGGGAAATCAACCACCATGGCTGAAATGTTAAGGCTGAGAGACACGCCAATAAGGTTGCTCTCAAATTGCTCAAAGAGCTTTGCCAAAGGTTGGTCCATCAAGCTGACCAGTCTGAAGGTGATCCATCTATAATGCCGTCTCAAAGCATAATGGATCCATCACACAGGTGGCGAGTGATTCAAACCTTCCATCAGATGGTTCAGCAGGGGCGTTCACCTTGACCTAGAGTTGCAAAGGCCTGCAGCCTCCTAAGGGCTTGCACAAACATTCAACATGCTTGTGGTAGCTCACCGTTCAGAGGGCGTTCTTATTTCAGTAGACATGTGCTGGCCCACAAACATTTATGAGGTTTCAAAATTAAATGTCACAGCACTAGTCGTGGCTTATTCTATTGAGTGCTGGGTTTACACTCAAACGACAGATTGTCTCTGAAATGGAATAGAGTAGAGCTTATTCCATTTACCTCTTTTACACTTTGCCAATTTATGCATTCCGGGGCAGATTGGTCATCTGGCATTAAAAAGAAGCCAAGCGTGAATTCAACCAAGAAGCATTTGAGACAGATTGCCATCTGATTGCTCAAACAACCTTGGAAAAGGTGATGTTGAAAAGAAGAAATGTAGAAAAAAAGGTATCAATGCATCCATCTCTTGACACAGCCAAAGTGACACTGAAATTAGTTTCATCTTTCTACTCATATTAAAGCAACAGAAACATTTTGCAGTTATACAGAAGGCGTAATAGCATGTTAGTGTTCCGTGTATTTCCATCACCATCTGGACTGGAGTAATTTGAATTCATTACATACAAAGAAAATTAGAGGCAATCAGACTTGTGATGTGCCTAACAAAGATACGTAATTGTGGCCAAGTGTAATATTGCATTTGGCTTTTATCCAGACACTTCAAATGACAAGTGTGAATGTAGCCTTTACTCTACAGTGACCGTACGATAACTTTGTGTTATCTGAATAACCATGGGTCTCTGATTAGCATGGCTAAGTGTCTTAACAGGTCAACCTGCTTTTTCAAACAGAGAGAAAGAGGTAAGCCATTTGAAAGACAATTGACACAGCATCAGCATGATATTCAGGCAGAAAGATACAGACACATTTGGGGCCAGCCAATCTTTGATGGTGTGGCAGAATTGATGAGTTCATTTAGGTAATGTTTTCAGTTCTCAACCATATTCTAAAGACAACAAGGATTATGTGAATGATAAAATGTTTTCTAAAGAAACTAAATTAAGGCAACAAAGAAAGAGTAACAATGTACAGACCCGGGCCAGTTATCTGTGTAGGTCTAGCCCACAGTGCACAACTAAACAGAGCCCAGAGTTGTCCAAATGAACAGAAGCACACAGATTGGCCCATGCACAGAGACGTATGCCTGACATTGCAGAGATGTTAGGCATGAAACAACAACAGGAGACAATAAAAAGCATGCAGAAATAAAAAGAGATGATAGATCAGTGACTGATGGAACCTATGAGTTTAAAGAGATTGACTGACCCATACTGGATCACATATACCGTGTGGATGTGCTGCTATAAAGTGTGGAGTGATTTTTGATAGGACTTGCTATTGTGATATAACTACAACTGAAATCAAACGACCTATGAGAAAAGCATTGGGAGAAGTGAGATAGAGAGTAACTTAGAATAAAACAGGGAATAGTAAAGACAAGGGTGCAGAGTGAAGTCAGAGGTGAAGTATACTTCAGTAATGACAAAACATCCCTAAGTCTTTGACTACAGCTTAGGACTCAAAAGCTTCCAACGTAAATGAACAGCATAAAGCAAAGTGGATGTTGAAAGCAAAGTGATATGCAGATTAACAATATCTAATAGAATGTTTGTCTCAACAACAACAACAAAAAAACCCTACTCTATACCAAGTGGACCTCACCTTTGTTGTTGGAGATGCCATAGTCAAAGCCCTGCGCTCCATTTGAAGTTGTGGCCCTGTTGAAGGCCTGCACAGAGAAAGGGCTGGGTGGTGGGGTCTGGGCCCCTTGCTCAAGCAGTGTTTGTTCTATAGGATCAGATTAAATTATGTTATCTTACTATTCATCACATTTTGAGGTTTTAAAAGTTTCCGCCTGTTGAGTGCAGCTTACCGTCTTCGTGGCGAAGGTACTGATTTCCACCGCGGTCTCTGGCCAATGACCAGGCCTCTCCTTCATCACTCTCACAGAACTCCACTACACTGTTCTTATCCAGCTGTACCCAGGTCCCCTCTGAGTTGACCACCTGATACACAAACAACACTCTTTATCCATACTCACACACACACTGAATACACAGCACATTGTCACCCTCATCTTTCAAAAATAGATATATCAACCAAAGTACATCCATGTTATTACGGCACAGACAAAACCATGACACAAACTCTACTACAGTAGATCATTAACATGCAAATGTTCAATTCATCGGATTAACACATACAAAAATCTACAGCAGTAGATCACACGAGTTTGATTTTGCGGGACAAAACTGATGTAGCTAAAATGAAATAAAACTTACTCTAAGAAAGGGGTAGCTTATTGAAAGGTAAATGCATGAGGTTGTTTTTTCTCAATTCCCTGAAATATTATCATTTTGGAAAAACAGACAGACGGAAGTATTAGTATGTGCAGGCTGCACTTCTCAGTTCTCAGACAGGGCATTCCAGTACAGGCTCAGAGAGGAAACTGTTGAACAGCATGACACACCACAGCAGCCAATGACAGATCATATCCAAAAGAGAGGATGCCCCCAACTCATCACCACGCCAAAGACAATTTAGAAAGTTCAAAGTACCAAAGTTATTGACAGGATTGTTAAAAGTGCAAGAAAGACAAGGCACAGAAAAGGCTCCAGCATTTTGTGATCAGACCGAATAGGACACCCTGAAACTGCAATGGATTTATAGACAAACTGAAATTAGTATGTCAGGAAACACGCAATGCTGCAGCCGCAGGAGTTGATAAGACCTCAACGAGTGGAAAGATACACAACACACACCCAGAAGCACCTGATGTATTTCCCTTAGAGAGAGAGATTACATTCTTTACATTCAAAATCAATTCAGTTTAGGAAAAAAGTGGGAACTCTAATTTCTGAGAATTAAGGCCAAAATCTACTAACATTAGCTATATTACATTACGTGATCTAAACAGACTTGATTTATTCAACTCTAGCCACAAAAAACACATTGCATTATTTGGGGTGAGTGCGTACCTCGCCTATGGCCTTGACCTTGTTGCCAAGAACTAACATTCCAATGGGGATACCCCTAAGGTTTGGACAGCTTCTGATGTTGTGACCAGAGGGGCCGGTCTTCACTACCTTATAAAGCCCCGGGCCGCCGCCCTGCCCTGCCCTGTTCTGCACCCGAGTGGGGGCCTCGTGGGAAGGGCAGCTGCTCACCTCCTTTACGTTCTCCTCAGATTGGCCCCTGACCTCCTGCAAGAGGTAAGAGCATGGATTAGAGCCAACGGACAGTCACACAACAGGCTGCAAAAATGTAGAAGAACAGGACACGGTTCAGACTACGGTGAAGAGCCACTGTTAGCAGTGTAAACAGCGAGGAGAGCGTGGACGCTCAAGCAAACCAACACTGTATAAATAAAATCATAAGTTACATTTTGGACCCTAGTTCATTTCTCATAGTTCACCAAGCGGTTATAAATCAAGTCACATGGACTTTCTGATAAAAGAAAGGTTGAAAGCACTCTCATATCTCTCCATTAAATATGAAATGGAGAATTTAGACTACTTTGAGAGGCTGTGCCATGCTCAGATGAGATACTCTTGTTTTACAAATACGAGATATCCCATCAGGACATGAATACATTAAAAACTATATAGACGTCCTCAACAGCAGTAAGTCATATTCCAAAAGTATATGTATTCCCCCAGATATTAAAAATGTAAAAGTTTCAATTTAATTAAAGATCCAACTCCTCGTAGTAGGAACAACATTGTAGTTAAATGACCAAAAGACAATAAGTACTTGTTCTCATACAGTCTAAAGGGAGGCATGCTATGACGCACAAGAATACAGGACTAGAGATGACAAGCCTTTCAAACAAGATCTCATGCAACAGACTGGATATTAGTATCTTCAACCCCATGCAACATACAAGCTTGAACAGTAATTACTTAAAAACATCTCAAATGTGATCACTGCACTGAGTCTATGGGACAGTAGCCACTGACATACTGTATCATCAAAATTAAACAAAAAACGGACAACCATGCAACTGTGGTTCGATCTCTTATGCCTGATTGCAACACTGTGGGAAGACTACACAGTCACAAGGGGTGACTAGAGTGACAGATAGATGATCAGCTATGGGGCAGTCAAGCTATGTATCCCTCCTTCATACAACTCACCTGTGGCGGGAATATAGTTAAGGGAGTCCACGACAAAAAGCCGATATCCCTGACTCCTTGGCTAGCGTTAAAGACATTCTGAGCAACAGATCGTGAGACAGTCAAGAAACAGTAGACGACTCGAGAGAGGAGAGAAAACAGGATGGGGGAAGGCGCTTGTGTATTTTTTTGGAAGAAAAAACATTTGTTTTTGGCTTGGTTCCTCTGGAATTCAGCATCAGAGGTTAGAAGAAGAGAGGACAGAATCTGATAGGCCAGTTAGTGAAATTGTGGAGCATTGATAAAAAAAAAAAAGGGGCCAAAAGGAACTGTAAATACAGCCCAAGCCTGTCAATTGTTTGTACACTTCACAGTAAGTGTAGGATGAAATGCATTAAAAGAAAATATAGAAAACCCAGTTGCAGGGGCAGAAAAATAATTGAAAGGTCACTCCAAACACCACAGGGTCATTATTTCTAAATCTATGACCAAATGAAATACATTTATAAAGAAGAAACTTCCAAAAAAATTCCCCACTTGGATGATGTAGTGTGTCATGCTGTTCAGACAGAGACCTTACATGGAAGCCTCAAAGCACCTAAAGCATCCCAATGCAAAGGTGGAATTGTAAAGCAGTAGAGGTACAATTTCCCAGTGAAGCTTTTTGTGGAACAGTGATTGCTTCATGACAGAAAACCACCTGGATGTTAACATCTTCCAGATACTTTCCCTGTTACACCCAGTCACATTTCTTGTTTTGATTCTGTTGTATCTTATGGCGGTTTTTGTGGCATGGAGCAAAAGGGTGAGAGAAACTCTTATTATCACATGCTGTGCTTTGTAAGGGTTTATGAAGTGTGAGTGAGAGGCAATGAGGACAGTGCAGACTAACCAACTTCACCATAGGATGAAATTGATCCTTTGCTACCTTTTTCTTTGTCTGTCATTTCCTGCATTGGGGTTCGCTTCAATGCACTAAACATATACTAGCTGAGAATGTGAGCATTTACAAAGCGCTGTGTCCTAAACGTTAACGTTAAACGTTTTGCCTCGAAACATGAGTTCATGCATGCAAGCTCCCGACTGCTGTTCCTTTGTACAGTGCGTTAGTCAAAGTTTCGTACTCAGTGTTGCTCAAATAGATGTTTCATGCAAGGTAAAACCCCAACAGTAATTATCTGATGACGTTCTCATGCTTCAAGTACATTTGAGGAGTGGGTGCCAAAAACACTACAGTCCTTGAAAAATCATTATCAAACAATAAAAAGGTGATCTCTGAGCTTCTCCCCAAATGAACAGCACAGGAGCCTCTGTCATTGTTAAACCGGGACAGACCGCTCAGCAGGCCTTCTTCTACTTACGTCGGCTGGGATCAGTAGGCTCCTGCCCAGGTGCTGGTTAAAAGAGAGGCACCAGGCTTCAGTGTACCCATTCATGCTGGGAACATACTTCTTTACTGTTTCATCATTGAGCCTGAGCCAAACACCATCATCATTATGGATCTACGGGAAAACAAGCGACAGAGCAGAGAAGAGCCATGCCGTCCTGTTACTATGGAAACAGGATGGGCAGCAGCACCCTCCCTCACACACACACACACACTCACACCCTCCCACCTCTAAGGTGGCAGTAAAGTCTCAAATCAAATTAGACGACAGTAAATTGAGGTTACAGCAGGGTGCACGTCAGGCATTTAATACAATTCCACTAGTGCTGCTACCAAAGGGTGGGAGTGCAGATAGTGTGCAGGACTGGCAGAGACACTGACTATGTGTTGCATTACAGTGCAATCATTAAGTAAATGCTTTGAGTGATACAATTTTCATTTTAGAGTTAAATGCATCAAATCCTTTGGACTTATGGTGCAAGCCTTTCATGTAGCCTCAGAATGCCTTGCAAGAGTATGAAGCAAATTAAAGTTAAGAGCAACACATTTATAAGCTTTGAAAGAAAGTAGTTATTATTTAGGAAAGTAATAACATAATACATATAAGCCACCAAGCAGGACTCAGAACTACTAGTAGCAATGTAGACAAAAAGAAATAGGATCACAATACTTATTATTCTATCCTTACTGATTTAAAGAAGAATAAAAAACAAGAGAATAGAAGTGGAAAGTGCACCATGTTGTATACTTATATAACATAACTTATATTCTGCCTGGTCTAGAGTCAATTACCTCGTCAATGAAAGTGATGGTGCCATTGACATGCACTATCCCTATCTGTTCACTCTGCAGGGAGGGGTGACTACGCACACGCAGGCCTGCGCTGTCCTTGGACACAAATTTGCGGACCTGAGAGAAGCAGAGGGGAGATGGAGACTGTGAGCGGCAGGAGCAAAGAATAAAAAGGAAAAAAGACAAGAAGTGCAGCAGGAGGAGGAGAAAGAAGAGGAAGCAGGACACGTTGACGGTGGGAGACTGCATGCGTTTAACCCACCTGCTTCCACGTACACACATACAAACAGCAAAGCTGAGTAAACCTTAGGAGCTCTATTTTCAGCAGCACCAGTTGAAGGAAGTTTGTTTTAATCCTCTTATTTAAATTCATACTGGAACACCGAAGGATTATACACGGTGCGGATTTAAGCCGCATCATTTAGCTTGTTTTCCCATTATGGATTGCAAAATGGAAATACCACAAGTTTCACTACATGATGATGACCCCAACATGCTTAATGTCAGTTTGATGCTTTTGCATTTGAAGTCACTTCCAAATCACTCTTTTGATTAGATTTTGTTTTAAATATGAGTAATGCTCGAATCACTGCGGTTTGAGGCTGAGATACAGTGACAGCAGTCCGTATGTTTACATGTACACTATAACCTCCAATGACCACAATAAAATCTACGTGTTTTTTTTGCCAAAAAGTGACATAAACACTCAATAACACAGGGATCAGCCTTAATGCAGGACATGACCTCATGACATTATGTGCAACATATAAGCAAGCAGTTGCTTTTTTTGCATATTCAACAAAGTAAAGCAACATCGCACTTCAGATCTCTTTCTGAGCACCTCATGAATGCAAAGTAGGACCGAGCTCAGCAGCCCTGGTATAGTCTGCCAGGTCCTCATCAAAAATAACTGAACCTTTTGCCACGCTAAATGTTTGATATTGTTAAATAGTGTATTTTGAATCCCCATCACCTTGCACCGAACAGATAGTTTACAATCAGTTTGTGAGTTCAGTCCTGTCTATGGACCAGAATTTGTTCCGTTAAGAAAAACAATTCAGTTAAAAGCTGCACAGAGATGTGAAACAAGATGATTCTCAGTGTAATAATACCCTTTCACATTACAGGGAGTTCCTTCTTTAGTTCTTTCTATCAAATGATTGCTTAGTGCAACTTCTTTAGGGTAAGAGTTTAGTTAAAGTTATAAACTGGTGGACAAGACAGGAGAATTGTTCTGTTCTCTGGTGTATCTGATGGGTGATTGCGAGCATGCATGCATTTATAAGTGTGTTCATGTGCGTGTTCATGCCCCTGGTTGGTTAATCCAAAAGAAAAACGCTCACCTTGTTGGGCTGAGGTTCAGCTTTTGGTTTCACCATCTGGGTTCCAGGTGGTATCATGCCTTTGGGAGGGTCTTTGACTTCTACCTCCAAACCAGCATCTTAATAAGGAAAAGGTTTACAGCTCAACATCGTAAAAAAGACAGACATTTACTCTCCATTCGGTATATTAATGTTTTCTAAATAATAATTAATCCATATGCACAGCAGCCGCATTATGTTTCGTCTTACTGTTATGTTACTTTTGTTATGTAATACTGACATACATATTGACATACCTATTTCAATGCCATCGATGGTGACGTGGATGGTGTAGAGGCCAACTGCTCCTGGAGTCCAATTGGCGCTGTAGGTTCCGTCAGTGTTGGCACGGATAAGCATGTTCTCACTGGGTCTGTGTGGGAAATGATCAATAAGTAGATTGTAGCTTACAGGAAAATGCGTTTCGTCTCTGCATTGCCTCACTCACCTCTTTGGGGTGGGGGAAGCGAAGCGCAGCTCTTCAAATGAGTAGTTTTCATATGCCTACAAAAGACAAAGAGCACAAGTATGAAGGTAAACACAACAACACTGGTCTACCAAAATATTGTTTTTATTTGTTTTTACAGAATAAGAAACCATTTTGACATTCCCTAAATCAAACTATACTTCGTAACAGGTTATTAATATTTATCTCAATACTTTGGAAATCTATGAATTATGTTTCTATATTAATATTTCTGCCAGCTTTTGGCTGAATAACAGTCAATTTATTCTCCTTTTTAACTTAACTTATCTTATTTGACTTAACAAGTGTTTGATTTGAAACGGCAAAAATAGCTATTAAAATGCAAGTGGCTGATGTGTTAATATTGCAGCTTTTTGCATGTTGTTGACAATACCGAGGTCTAAGCTGCTATTACTTGCATGTCCTATAGGGGCACAGGTGGACATGTACACAACTGATCTGATAATGAACAAATAGCTCCCCCATGTGGAGCATCTGCAGCCCTCTAAATGAAAACAGGTGAGGTTGTGAGTTCTGACCTTCATCATGGTAATAGCAATGTATCGAGCCTCTTTCACAATCATGGGCTCGTACGTGGCCTCCAGCTTGGGCATTGGCAAACCTCCAAAGGTTAGGTCGGGGCCAGAAGACAAAGGCGAGGAGCTTCCAGGTAGCCGCTGCAGTCTCTTCACATTCTCAGGCTGCATCGACTTCTTTTGTGAAACGGGTACAGCCTTCACCTCCACCTGGACATGTAAGAGATAAGAAACACATGTCAGACATTTGCCATTGCAAGAAAGTCTTCCCAATTCTAGAAAAATATTTATGTCTTGGAAGCAGAAAAAGCCAAAGCAATCGTCCTGACCTTCATGTGAGGAACGTGCACCACGTCTCCATACTGGTCTTTGGTCTGTACGACCACGGTAGTCGGCCATCCACAGCGTATGTCGTCTTTGTTCAGGATCAGAGATGTCTTCTGGGGGTCTGCGTAAGAGTCGGGCTGCAGCCACCTGGATGGAAGAAAAGAACGAATAGTGAGAGACAGGGTAGTAAGTTACTCATCTGTAGTGAGGGACTCTTCAATCTAAAAAGCTCAAATCAAATTTACAAGACACACAAGTTTCACAGAATATGCATAGTAGATGTGCATTTTCGTCACGTAACTACAAGTAAGCTGTGCAGGCTCCACAAACATTTACCTGGCCAAACGTCCTCCACTTGAAGTCTGTACACAGGTGATGAAGTCCTCGAGGAAAGAGTGTTCATTGGTTTGGAGGTGCAGGGGCAGATTTCCCTCCAGCGCCTCCAGGATGGTGGGCGAGTGAGACAAGGCCAGACCCTTCCCCAGGATCCCCGAGTGGGACTTACACACCTGGGTGAGTTGAAGGAAATTAGAATGAAGGAAGGTAGAGTGCTGAAGAGGTACACAATCCTTCTCACAAAACCACAATGAGTCCAAAAGAGTATCTCTGAAATAAAAAAAGAAGACACACCTGAAGAGAGGCTTCCTCGAGAATCTCAAGATCCTCCTCCAATTCATTGCCTTGAATTTAAAAAAAGATACAATAACAGATTAATAATTCACCCAGAGGCAAGTGAGAAAAACAAAGCCGGTGTTTATTGTTGTAATACTCCTTTTTGGCCACGAGAGGTGGAAGTGCACCAACATTCTAGATCAGACTTAGAAAATGGATCATCCTTACCTATAGGCAGGGCCAGGTCTTTCTTCATCAGAGCTGCAGCACACACACTGCCCAGGAAGGCCAACTCTTTCTCTAGCTGGATGATACCCTGAAATGTCCATAATGTTGGGGTCAGGAAGGTTTTGCAACATTCAACATTTTATCTGCCTAATTCATTTTAAATAAGACATACAGAACGCAGCAGTCATGAGAACAAGACTCAGAAACAAACGGTCATTGTACAGAAAGATGGAAGGCCAGCTTGCTACACAATTGACGGGTGAATATATGAGTGTGTCAGTACCTCATCAGGACCAGGGTTGAATTCATATCCCACAGCGACACACTTGAAGCCATAAAAGGAAGCTTTCTCGTCTTTAACGTAGTCGGAGGCAGTTTCCAGTGAGAACAGAACTTCATTTCCTGAAAGTAGAGGACAAAAAAATAGAAGATGAAAAGAGAGATAGATGGGAAGAGTTATGTAGGTGATCTCTCGTAAACTAATGTCTGCCTGCTGTGGCAGGTGGCACAGTGAAGCGTCACTAAAGGAGATTAAAGCACATATGTGAACAATTAATGAACTACAACTGGGTCGTAAAAATAATTAAGAATGTTGTCACTGCTCACAACATACTACACATTACTTCATAAGTACTGCTACTGCTGTCAGTTTACACGTTAATGCATTGCCTCAATGTAGAATATGTCTTTGCCGGTTTTTCTCTTTCTACATATAGATTCTGACTTTCTTGCTTTTATTAGTCACCAAGTCAAGGAAACTTTTGGAATTTTCTACCCTCAGTTTCCCCATTAGGTTATGCAGTAAAGTCAGAAACTATTTGTCACTCTTGTGAACAGGGAATGGCCTTGGCGAAAGTCTGTGCTTTCCGAGTGCCCTTTTGGGTTGTGATTCTGTTATAGTCATACCGTTCGTAGTTTGGACAAATGTTCATTGCTCGGCCTCTCATACCTGGAAGCACTAGGACGGTGGTCGGCCAGCCTGTGGAGCCTGAAAACTTCTTGAGATCAGTCCAGGTGTTGATGGTGTCGTGGATCAAAGGTTTGCCTCCCAGGCTGGACAGGTGTAAGGTACGGCTGGGGATGAGCAGACGTAGGACATCCTCTGGCTGTGCAGTGCCACACTGCTGATCAAACTCGATGGTGGTCCAGCGGACACAGTCTGGGAATGATACCTGAGGCACGGTGAGACAGAGCAAGAGTCGTTAACACTTACATTATATGCGTGTCTCTTACTTTTTCAGATGTAAGTCACTTGCAAAGCAGTTAGCGTGCCAAATTATACCTTACCCTGTATTGTGTGACACCAGCTTGTTTGTAAGGGTGGTCACTCTCAATTACTGAGTAGTGGTTTGAGGTGGTACACGCTGAAAGGCCCTGCTCAGGCTGGTTGCCAGTTGTGCTGTCTGTTGACTGGTTGGGATTGAAGGTGGGTGGGGCATACTTTTGGTTGAGGGCAGATACAGCAGGTAACAGCTCCTGAACGAGTCCAAAGACCTCAACAGCAGCCTGGATGAGGAAGACGACGCATTTCACCACAGGGACACCATCAGAGAGAAACAATTTACTAATCCAGGATGAATGGTTTGTGACCCTGGTTTGACCTCTTACCTTAGGTACAGATGCAGCCACAGGGCCGATGTAGGCCAGGATAAGGGGCAGGAGCATGGAGAACAGGCTGGAGGAACTTAGCAGCTCAGGAATGTCATCGACTGGAGAAAATAAAAGGACATGTATTAAACTGAAGAGAGGTTGAACAGATATGATCAAAATGCAATACAAGTGGCTCTACAGCAATGTTTTTCTAATACAGGTGTACGTTTTTAATGCTCACCATCGACAGCAAAAGCTCTGTGAAGCAGGTCCTTTGCAGCTCGGACCACAGCACTGACCACAGATAGAGCTCTGCTACAGTTCTTGTCCTCCTCATTGGCTTTGCTCAGCAGCTGAGACTGGAGATCCCCATCGTACTCACTCCTTGAGCCACGAGAAAAAAACTCAGGTCAGAAAAGAACCTCAAATACTTTGGCGATGAAATGTTACAAAAGGCTGGCCTTGTTGTTACAGACCTGTAGAAGAGAATCTGTGGGATCTGTCCTCTGGTTTGGTTGGTGCCGTTGCTACTCAAGCTGCAGGTGCTGAAGGTGAAGGACACACCATCGGAGCACTGCACTGTGGTCATACCTCCATCCCCATTAGCGGTCCGGCTGCCGTAGTTCCGTAATCGGACAGCATACTTGACCCCCTCCTGCAACAGAAGAAATTCATCAGTGGGACAATACGCATTTTAACCAAAACCACCACACAATTATATAAAGGGTAACACTTTATAAGACGCTCATGTATATAATGCAATATGAACATACTTATAATGTGTCATAATGCGCTTATAGGACAAAATAACTATTTATGAGAATGAACAACTGAACATTTACTTTTCACCAATAGACTAAAAATTAAAGACTGAACATTTTAGGAACACATAACACAATTTCTACTTCACCTGCAGCTGTATATAACGGGTAATTATCTAAATCAATTAAGTGTTTATAAGGAACTTTGATGAAATATAAATGTTCATCATCACCTCACCAGTGCTCAGTGATGGGTGTCATAGAAAGTGTTACAGTATAATAGTCACATCTTAATGTTTGTTTCTCAACAGCAAATCATATGCGTGTGTTATTTTCTTGAGAACCTATGTACCTTGAGTGGCACGGCCTTGTCCAGGCGAATCTCAGCAATATCACTGGGAGAGTCGTCAGTGCTGTAGGTGCCCTTCACCAGCTCCAGCGACGTCCACCTGTGAGAATGTGCCGAGTCCCCCGGGTGCTCTGTCTGCGCCTAAAGGGTGAAGGAACAGAAGTTGAAAACCAGTAAAGCCACACCGGGGGAAATGCATCAAATAATTTCTGATCACTTACATCATCAGCCAGCACCTCTAGTTCATACTCATGGATGCCCCCTCCTCCGTAGACGCAAACGCCCACCAGCACAACGCCTGGCTTGTCCACTGTCATACAGATGGCATCCGGAGAGCCATTGCCCGTGTTCCAACTGCGGCCCTGGCTGGTTTTGGTGAAGCGGTTAGGGGATGCCTTCACGGAGTGGAGCGAGTTCAGTCCATCAACCTAACAAGCAAGGACACAATAACATATGTAGCCAAACACATAAAACCAATTACATAACCACACAGGGCTGATTAACACATTTGAGGAGAAGTTTTCCTGAAAACATGAGCAAACAATGAAATCCTGAATAAAAAGCATGTCCTATGTTCTCTGCATAAGCAGTGTGCATAAAACCAGGTATGCACGCACACACACACACACACACACACACACACACACACACACACACACACACACACACACATTAATGTGAGAAAACGTTACATCAGATCTGCGTGGAGGGATGAGGACATGTTTTAATCTACGTGAAATTCGTGAAACAGAAGCTTCAGAGGACGCTGAAGTCACATGCTGCACGTGCGCCTTTATTTATTCACTAAATCTGTTTCCATAGCACTTTGTTGCATTTAGTGTTTATCGGTACGCCTACTTTTCCACCTTAGCCTCGTGTAAAAACTGGACTTAATGTCTAATATTTAGAGACAAAATCTGAAATAAAAACATGTTTGCCACATGTTAGGTAATGCAGGAAAAACTATTACTGTTGATATCATCCTGCTGACAACAGAGAGCTAGACACAACTGCAGCGGGAGAGCTTCCACGACACACTGGGACAGAAACAGTGTTGTCGAGGGCTGCCTTCGAGTGGCGGTTACTGTGGCAACAAGAGTGCGAGAGTCCCGACTGCAGTACACAGGTATGCATGTGAGTGTGAGAGAGGGAGGATAAAGGACATCTGTCCCATCCTCTTAATGAATCTAATTCCCCCTTTTCTGTTAATGTTTTTTGGCAACAGCAAAAACATCCCCTTGGATCAGGATGTGGCACGAGGAAGTAAAGAAAAAGAATGAGGAAAAACATGTAGTCGTGTCTAATCTAGAACTTATAAAGCTGAACTGTGACAATTCTGAATTGCACAGAGCGCTCTGACAGACAGAGAGACAGGCAGTCATTTGAAAGTCATTTTTGGGGCTTTCCCGAACACGAGACAGCCAGCATCGTACACACAGCTATTGTTTGTTTACATTCTTGTTCCTGGATGTCGATACCTCGCACCTCCTTCCCCTTGACATCACGCGTGTCGTGAAAGACGGTGAGTTTTGACTGGTGTGTAGTCATGTCTTGTGGCCAAGTCACGGCAAGATTTCATGACTCTGTAATGGCCTAATCGGACACAGTGAGCGTCGTAACAGACAAAATCATTGTGCAGTTTGAAGTTACCTCGGAGCCCAGGGCAGAGGCGGTGAGCTCAGAGACGATGGAGGCCAGCAGACCACAGGTGTTGGAGACCAGGTGTGGAGAGAACAGCTCCACCTCTTTCCTCAAACTCTTCCTCACTGGCAGCACCACAATCACCAGCATCTTCTCCAACACCTCCCTGAAACTGGTCATGCCCATCAGGTTCTCCTCCGTCTGAGAGGGGAAAATATGAAATTACTGTTTTGCTACTTAGTTATTTGATGTATTTAGAGAAGAAAAGGTCATGGTAGTGATCAAAAACCATCATGTTCTTCATCTCCCTCCATACTCATAAGCACCCACGTCCACCATTTTGAAGTGAGGATACCTGATGTACAGTAGATGACGTGCAAAAACTCACATGGCTTAGTTTCTCCATGTGGGCCACCAGCAGGGGGAAGCGGTGAGCAAGGGCAGAGTCATTCTCTGTGCTGACTTGTTTGACCAGGGAACGCAACAGCACTTCCCCGTCATATGCGATTGGCAAGATGGATGTCAACTTGACGGAGGTGTTGCACAGAGCTGACATTACGGCCGCCAGCAGACGGCTGCTGGATGTGCGAAAGTTGGCCTCAGCAATGTCCTAAAATAAAAGTGAAGACAACAATTACGTTACATTACAGGTCATTTAGCAGACACTCTTATCCAGAGCGACTTGCAGTGAACTAACTACAGGGACGGACAGTCTCCCTGGAGCAACTCGGGGTTATAAGTGCCTTGCTCAGGGGCTCAATGGTGGCAGCCCTGGAATTGACCTCTCAACCTTCTGGTGTTCTGTTTGGGAGGTGCACTACCAGACCACTAGGCCATCACCACCCCAAACAATGAACCTTTTTTCTTTTTTGTTACCTTTTTGAGATGTTCTAGAATAGAAAGCTCTGGTTTTCAAACATTGGTGCGTTGTCTTGATAAGACCTCAATATATATACAATGCTTACTAGATATAAAAGTAGGCCTACTGAATATTAAACCGTGGGTACAATTAGTTTTTCGGTTATTGGAAATTAAATATCTTTGGGTTCAGGACTGTTACTTGAACAAAACAAGCAATTTGCAGATGTATCACCCTAGGCATTAACATTTGATATACTACACTATAGATTACAGATCTATAGATTACTTGCTAATGAGAATAATGTAACTAGTTTCAATCCTATTTTAAAACTTCTTCTGAACTACAATAACATGGTCTGCCTTTATTGACCTGGTCGAGGCAGTTGAGCAGGTCGCAGAGGCAGGCCCACTGCAGAGCTGGGGTTGGGTAGAAAGAGTGGAAGCAGGCAGTGAAGGTGTTGTGGCACTCCTGCAGCACAGCTTCCAGCAGGGTCAAAGGTTGAGACAAGTAGCCCTCGGGGTCATTATCCAGCTTGGTCAGGCAGTTGTCCATGCCTTCTGACAGGATCTTCTTCAGCAGGCTGCGCGTCTTTCCCACGCACTCTGCCAGCTTGCTCGACTCCTCCACCACAGCTTTGGTGCTGGCTAGAAATCGAACAACAGAAAAAAACAATAAGGATTCAGAAAAAAGGCATTCATAACTGAACAGGGAAAAGCATTGTCACTAAAAGTTTGAAAGCAGCAGCATTGTGGTTTTCTTTTTAAAAGAACAAGCCATTATATTGTGGAATATACAGTAAGTTGTGCGCTGTTAAGTTCTCTGTGCTCCTACCAGCAATGGGGAAGATCTCACAGATGTAGACCCTGAGCAGACGGAGGCAGCACGTGCCAACAAAGCGCAGTCTCTCGAGGTCCAGCAGGGTGGCTGTGTACTGGAAACCCTTCAGGCCTCGCAGCTCCTCCACACCCAAAACCAAGGTGGTCCAGCTCCAGTGAAGGACACTCAGCAGAGACTCAAAACACTCCTTCAAAGAACCAGAGTCAGACAGTCACACACAACACTGTAAAAAAATGACCTGTCTAGACACTTAAAGGGATAGTTCTGATTTGAAGTGGGGTTGTTCGTGGTACTTATCCATCAGTGTAAAGTAAATGGCGAGAAGCAAAGCAATGTACTGCTGTGGATGAGGGCAGCAGCAAAAGGTAGCCAGCTAAAATAAGGAATATGGAGAATGATTTCACCTTGATGTCAGACAGCCCTTTTCAACACGGAATCGTGCTCTCTTCAAAGTCACAAGACTCCTTTGACAAAAATAGTCATTTTTGTCAGAACACGTGGGGGGTTGTTGGTCTCCTGATGCCTCAAATCGGTGAGCTTGTTTGTGTCATTGTTTGACTTTGGTGAATCCGAACTAACCTTTTTAAAAACACCAAAGTCTCACAATAACACAAACAAACCATCCGGTCGAGGCAGCTGTAGATCAGCAACCCCTGTGTTCTAAAAGATAAAACTACTGGGTGGGTTTTCAAAAGGGAGTCTGGTGGCTTTGAAGAGAGCGTGGATAACGGCATACTGTCTGACTACAAGGTAAAGCGGTGAGAATATTCTAAATATAGCGTACATTGCATCGCTTAGTTTCAGTGCTGGCACTCCTGTCTGTTTCTCCAAACTGGGGGCTGTGCTGACCGCCATCTAGTAATATACTGACTATGTATAAGTACTTCAATCCGTCCGTACTATCCCTTTAAGCAGGTAGAAACAAAGAGGAGGAAAAGCACTATTCAAAACATAGAGACCGTACTCACCACTGAGACGGTACGAGCGAATGAGCGTTTAAGGATATGGACAGGTTCACTGGTCTGCTGTTTTCCTTTAGATGCATTGCCATCATTTGAAGGAAGCCTGACGTTAAAATGTAAAGAATCAATCAAAATAATTTACTTGACGAATCTACAGACAAAATAAGCTTGAGTCACCGTTAACAAAATGTAAGGAATGGACTTGCCTGTAAAGAAGCTGAGGTATTTGACCCGCGTTAACATCTGTACCGTTGTTTGACTTCTTCGAGCTCTTGAACTGAAAGACCACACTTACAGGGAAAAACAAAAAAAAAGACCAATTAAAAGCTGTGTGACCAATATCCAAATTAAAAATAAATAATCAAATGCTACATGTGGAAAATGTGTAATGTGTTTTACCCATCATCAGTCGTAATGGTAGCCTGTCCATGGGAGCCACAGTCACTGCTGGGTCCAGACACTCGGGCCCACGCCACATACCACCAGCCCAGCTGCAGCAGCACCGGCTCATCAAACATCATTGCATATTTCTCCCTAAAGATAAAAAAAAAAAAAAGAGACCAACATTACTTCTACAACTTTAAAACAAGTAATAAGTTGTGAGAACGGAAGGGAAACATGAGGAATCCATCAACTTTACCTGGCAGCACAGTCATATGCCAGCACGTCAGTCTCAGCCAGTAGATCGCCGTCTGTCTCGTGGTCACCCCCGTCAGGTCCCAGCTCAAAAAGCTGCACAACAACAGGACTGGGTTAATGTATTGAAATGCCTGTCATTTAAAAGGACGATACCAATACTGATTATCGGATTGGCGCATCCTTATCTATAGAGTACAGTCGACAGTTCCAGAGACAGCTCACCTTGATCTTGGCAGTGTACTCCCCTCGTCCCCCGAACAGACCCAGCCCACCCAGCAGGATGTCTGCATCAGCACAGAAGCGGATGGCCTCCACAGAGTGGGCCGAGTAGCCCCAGCCACCACCGTGACCTACAACCACACATGGGATCGATAAGGCAATGCAAAGTACGCAGGAGTGCTTTATCCGCTTTTAACCACTTTGGTTGTTTCCTAAAGAGGATGATGAACTGCTCTGAACTAATCATTAGTTTCACATATTCAGCAGAACTGAAAAAGGTTAAAAGGTTAGCAAAGCTTGATAGAATCACAACATCAAAGCAAAACATATATAACATGTGTAGTATTTATACTTCATTAACCATGAATCCTGTTCAAAGAACCCACATACTCTCAAAGCGGTTCACCACGCTGTAGTCCTCCTTGGAGTAGACCTTCATCACTGCCTGGGTTTCTTCTTCTGCACTGGCTACACCCATCTTCAGCTCTTGCATTGCTGCCAGTGTATCCAGGCAACCTAAGTGGACAACCAAGTATACTTTCTCTTAGCATTGAAAGATGGTGCACATAAATTCACAACATAGGCATTCCTAGAAAACCTAATCATTTGTTTGGCTACGATCTTAGATAAAAATCTGTCTCAAATTGATTTTCCCAAGAATTAAAAGAGAACCGATAGGAGAACACTAAATCACTCAATTTAACGACCAAGTACATGAAGAAATATGGGAGCAACATTAACAACACAATAGCCTGATCAGAAGAGTTGGGTTTGTCACTGTTAACATCTGCTTTAAAGAAACAAGATGTCTGAATTCTCCGTCATCATTTGTGTCCAAGCATTCAAGTACATATGCATACGACCATAAGACCTTCATAAAAGATTTGTGTAACCAAAGACGCTTTGCTGAATGGTTAGTGCAGAGGATTACCAAGAATGTGCAGGGCCCCATGAGAGCGAGTAGTGGTGGCATGTGATCCTGAGGGCAAGGCAAGCTCTGGACTAAGGATGCTACAGCGAGCCTGTAGATCTGTAGCAGAGGGCATCCTGGCATCAGCTATCACTGCATTATAGCACAACATCTCTTTCGCAGCTGGCAGGAACCTAAAAAGCACACAGAAGGCCACAAAGACGGTAAACACATTGAAGGGGTTAAAAAAAAGGACAGTTAATGTTGTCTGTAGAGCGTTTTAACTAAATCTTAAAAACGTAGAATTAATAGTACACAATTGAAAATAGCACACAATATGGTAAATAAAACTAAACCAAAATGTTTGCATTGTATTGCTCTGTATAGTCCTTATAGACTGACCTCCATATGACATCATACACGGGATCCAGACACAGCCCAAATCCCTGCAGGTCCTCCTGCTCAGAGTCATTAAAGGTCCTGCAGCTTCCATCCAGTTTGTTGATAAGCAAGCATTTAAATGGAGGCGGCTCAGACACAGAGGAGGGCACAAGGCCAATAATGTGTTTGCTGGCAAAGATCTCTGAAGTAGCTAGGACATGGGAGTTGATAAGAGCCTCATCGATCCGCAGGAACGTCTGGTCTCCACTGGCCCCAATCCAGGTGGCCTTTCGTCCATATTTGGCACCAATGTTGGGCATTGGAGATGGCTTGGCATTCCAGTAGGGCATGTCCAGGATGGGCCGGCCCAGCTGTCCTTTCTGAAAAACAACGAGCATTGTGTGTAAAAAAAAAAAAAAAAATAAGGGATTCTGCACCCTCTGAAAAAAAGCAGTTGATTACACATTGTAACGGGTACAATATTGCACTTACCGAGAAGCTGCCAAATGTAAAGACCTGCCCATCCATCAGGAGAACGGCTGTGTGGTTACTGCCTGCTGTCACCTGAACACTGGGACCTGGAAGGGCCTGCACCAAAGTTGGAGAACCCCTGGCAGGTAGAAACATCCAGTTTAGGTTCTGTGTCCACACAAGTCTCACAACTTGGCAATAAACCTGATTCTGAAATGCTAAGTAGGTTTTCACAATTTGCTTTGGTGTATTGGTGCATGGACAACAAACATACCTTAAATATAGAATAGGAAAAACATTTTTAAAATATTAAAACATAAATTAAGAAATATGTACAATGTAACAGTTTGAAAAGAAGGAGCTGGGCAGGAATCTGCAAGAATATATTTTAGGGGACGTGCAAAGGCTCACAGACACATTTAGACTCATCGGTCCATTCTTTTACCTATAATTAATATGTAGTGACAATAGAATACTGTATTTTATTTTCCCATGAGATTTTAAGACGCAGCCCATTCATTTCACTTTTCTTATATGCTGTGCTAAAAAGTAACTTTTTTTTATCCATGTATCTTTCTGTTTTATCAGAAAACAATCCTTTATTAGTCCCACAACGGGGAAATGTATCTCGTCACAGCAAAATAACATATGAAGTAAAAAGGCAGTACACAATAATTAAATAGAACAAAAAATAATATAAGTACCAAGAGGTTGATAGAAAATAAAGTGAGTATTGCACATGGCAGTGATAACTGCACAGCAGTGGTGGAACAGTCTGTTCTTGGTGTGGTGGTCTACCTCTCTATCTGTCCATGTTTGTATGTTACGCTCTGCAGAGAGCTGCTTGTTGGGCCAAACTCCGCCTAAGAGCGTTAACTTTTTTCCAAACGCACTCGTCCTTTCAGCTCGTGCAGTTCGGCATGTTTTGCGCAGTAATGACGCTCGAGATTATTTCTCCTGGAAAGTGCGACATTCCACATCCAGCTTTCTGTTTTACACTCGCCATGCTGCGTTCACTGATGCCTCATTTAAAATTGAAGTTTTTTGACATGACTTGACGACACGTTCCGCTCGTGTTGTGTTCAAGGACCCTGACCGTGGCCAGGAAAAACAGTTAGTCGACCATTTAAAAATATTGCCGTCTAGTTTTTTTTGCTAGTGGATTTTTTTTGCGTGTGTTTTACGAATTACCTCGAGGGCCGGATCAAATGGTCTCGCGGGCCGTATACGGAGCTTCTATGCTAAAGGAGATTTTTTTTAAAAGGAAGCTTTGAAGCACCTTTCCTTAACATTTAGAGAATTCCACCAGCGCTCATCATGGCTGACACTTAAGATACTTCCGGGTCATTTCACTCGGTGATTCTGATAAAGAGCAGTCACTTAGGTGCAATAAATAAGTAAACATTGAAGCCCTGCAGTGTGCAAGCTATTTATTTGTTTTTTCACATTAAATTCAAAGCATGTAAGGCGACAGAAGCAATACCTGGAGTTCACATCTCCGTGTCCGAGCTGTCCGTGTTGGCCGTATCCAAACGTGTAGACGTCTCCATTCTCCATCAGCACCACTGTGAAGCAACATAACCATGACTGTTATTTACTCTCTTTCTTTACTTCAAGGTCAGGTTTAAAAAACAAAATTGTCCTATAATAATATGCAGACGAATCTATTAGACCCTGGTGCCTGACCAGAAGCAGCCATGAGGGAAATTCACTTTACCTGAGTGGTGAAACCCGCAGCTGACCTGCACAGCTCGCAGTTCACAGTCAAATCTCACTGCCCCTGGGGGGTAGGTGGTGATTTTGCTGGCATCCTTCTCCCCACGCTCACTGCTACCATCTACAAGGTAAACACTCCAAGTCAGCGCATTTGATTAGAGAACGGGGAGAGTGTGAGGTTTAGTAGCAACTTCAGACCACAAAGGTGGATGTCTCTGCACAGTCCTGGAAAACGAAGCTGGAGGGAAAAGAGGATTCAAAAGAAAACAGGGAGGAAAGGGAGAAGCATTCCGAGAAAAGAAGATGAGGGAACAGCACCTCTATTACAGAAAGGCTTTTGGCAACCAGTCCCATTTCAGATTAATAGATTGTGTGTTTAGTAAATAATTAGATTTTCTTCTCCAAATCTGTGATCAATGATGAAGAGGGAATCTGGTTTACCCTGAGCCCTGTGTAGGAGGTCACAGTTGTGGTGTGTGTGAGGGGGAAACGTTGGATAGAGACTCATGCATTACAGTAAATACAATGGCAGTCAATACCTTTTTGGACCATGTGCCAGCTCATTGTGGTGAACCTCTGTATCTGAGGCCAGCCAGATGAGATAACAGCCTTTTGTATCAATACTACTTCACAGTAAATGTAAAATAAATATTGACTGGCTCATGGCCCAAACATTATAAAGATAGGGTTGAAAGTTTAGCTCATGGTGACAGCTGTCAATGTAAGTTAAAAACAAAACAGAAGTGCTCTTCTAAAGCAGTGTTTTCTTTGGAGTACTGCAGGGGGGGTATGTGACATATTTCTTAAATGCTTATTTAAAAAATATCAGTCCTGCATAATTCCAGAAAGAATTATAATACTATAATAAGTTAAATAAAAAAAATGTAAATTTTGTAATTTGCTGTAACAAATGCAATCCCGTTCAGCGCAGTTTTGCAGCTCTTTATAGTCTAAAAATGTTTTGCACTGGCTAGGGGGTACTTGGCTGAAAACTATTGAAAAATATTTCAAAAGAGGGTACATTATTGAAAAAGGTTTGAGAACCACTGATCTCATGTACAATTTGAGGTCATTGGGAGGTCACAGACTGAAACGCCAGTGTTGTCGGGGAGGGATTTTGGAGCACACGTTCCTCTTAAAAACATTAAGAAGGATGCTCAGGGGACTTACCCCAAATATCCGAGCCTTACAACCGAGCATCAACCACAATAAATGGTTCTGCAAAAGGAAAGTTAAGCAAAGGACAACAGCCCCACTGCTGCTCTGAAATAGAATACACTTAACTTGTACTAGTTAAATGAATGCTTTACAATCAACAAGGGCACAATGCTAGACACCCTAAATCAAGCCTTGCCAATAATAACCCCCCAGTAGTTTCAGACCTGCAGATCCACTCCAATCTGCGACACCTATTGGCAGGAAAAGCAACAGCAGAATCTAAGACCTGAAGATGTAGACCTACCGATGCACCATCTACAGACGGATATATCAGCTGTTTTTTTACATTTGTGCAGGCAATGAGTGATACAGTTTTATTATTTAAAACTTTAGGTTTTTTTTGCAAACTTAAGGATGTTTTGTTCTGAATACTGTAGATAGTACAGAGAGAGTTTGAAAGCTTAACGCTTCATTGTGTGTTATCTGTCCTCATTTTGGTTACTTTAGAAAGGAGAGTAAGATAGACAAAGACAAAACCAAACAACACAAGTAAACTGCAGATATAGGTTAACTGTGTTATGTCATTGCAGCTGAATTATAAATGTGGTTCTTACTGAAATCCTTTACATATAAAGTTGTTTGTTAGCTTAACAGTTAGCTTCAAGAAAATTAACTCCAAACAATGAACACCTACACTCACTTCTCTGATGGACAAGCGCCTGAAAAGCTTAATATTGTGCCGAGTTCATAGATTGTTAGACTTTTAAGCCATCTCCATGAGATTCCTCACATCTAAAAACATGTATTTTTAAACTAACAACGCTGCTATCTTCCTTCTGTGTCATTCATCAGAGCTTGCTCTCCCAAACACTCGTGCTTTTGTCTGCTTGTAATGCTGCAGTAGTGCTCGCGAAGTGACAAATCAGCTGTTATGGGAGTGACGGTAAATACAGTTAGGCAAGGACATTGATTTCTATTTAGCATTAGCAACAGCCGTGTTGGGCAGAGCAGACATCCTATTTTAAGGATTAGAAAACGAATTAGCATAACAGACCAAATCTTAAGCGTACTTCAGCCCTTTGCCATGTTAGGGTAACATAAAATGTATCCTGTTGAGGTTAACCCAGTCTAAAGGCTTCACAGTCATTACTCCACTGTGCGAGTCCTTCTACATTGTTTGCTGCCATGAGACCTGGTGAAGACATAAGCGTCCTGCTGTCAGAGAGTGAGAGAGGAGGTGGGCGGGACAGCCAGATTGGGAGATGAGTCAAAGGGGTGTCTCTGCACCCGTTGAGTTAGTGAAAACCGTAGTACCTTTGTGCTTGTCCCGTTTATGCCTTAGTGCCTGAAGGGGTCTTATTCTGGCTAGGGCCTGCTCACGCTGGTTCATAAAAATGGGACCAGGAAAAACAAGGGGGCCTGGGGGAGAAAGAAACTTTCACATGCATGCACAATGCTCACAAATGCGAAAGAACACATGATAATACTTCACCACCACAACAATATACACACACATACACACACACACACACACACACACACACACACAAAATTATAAAGACACAAGCAACGGGGAAGTCACCAGGGCACAACACCCAAGCAAACAGCACCTCAAAGTGATTCAAAACTAAAAAGGGATGATGTTTGAAGTTTTTAGGGCTGCTCCCAGAGTCGATTAGTCGACTAGTTGGTTGCTTTGGTCTTTGTCGACTAAGATTCCTTTAATCGATCAGTCATTTTTTCATGAACGACTTATTTCCAAGACACTCATGAGCACATCTCTGGTAAACACAAGATTTTAAGTGTTGCTTGTACATGATTCTTTGTGGAGAAACTCAGTTTTACAGATCTGTCGATTAAATCAACTAATCGACAAAATCGTTATAATTGACTAAGAACTTCTTTAGTCGAGGACAGCCCTAGTAGTGTCACCCTATCTTTAACCTCTGCTCCCGTCTTCTCACTCTCACTCTCCCTGTGTTTTCTCATAGAAAGCATATCATGAAGCCAAAAAACACACACAGCCCTTCCCTAAACATAGTGCCATTCTGTTTAGACCGGATTCATACCTCTGCCCTCCTCCAGCCTGTGCCGGCGGTTGATCCTCTGTCGTTTCTCCTCCTGACGGATCTGGATGTGCTCCTCGATGTTTACTCCTGGAGGGGGAGGGACAGGCACAGCTGAAAACAAAAAAAGGCCCCAGATACAGGCAGCCCAGACAGGATGCAGGAGAAGGAGGAGGAGGGAAAACGGAGCAGAGCAGAGCAAAACAAGACACACATCAATGAATGATGGAAAGAGGTGATGGAGAAGCAATGGCTCTGCACAACACAAGAATAAAACAAAGCCACGGCAAGTTTGCAAAGATATTGCACTCAAGCAGATGCAACAGACTGTGTGACATGTGTGGCATAAGCACAGTGCTGGCATAGCTCAGAAGGATATATAGCTTGCACACAACCCCGCTCAAGACACTCATATATTCTGATCAATTATAGCGAGTCCAACATACTGCAAACAATTGAAAATTAGAATATCACCTCTCAAAAGGTAAGCGCATGACATTCGAACATGCATATAAATTATCAGACTTTGTGCCTTTAAGCAAAATGTAAACAATGAGAGTGGTGATATAGGTGGGATGTAAATAATCTATGAATGAGCAAAAGAGGGAACAGGAAGTTATGCAAGATATCAGTTGGCTTACCTAGAAGCAGATCCAGTGGAATCATCTCCTTTACTGCATCAAAGATGCCTCTCTGCCTGGCCTCTTGTCCATCCAGCTCCCTGGCACAGGCCTTGCAGCAGCCACACGCTGAGCAGCCCGACTCTCCAGACCCACAGCCACAGATACTGATTGGCGGACACAGATAGAAAAAATATTCACATTATGATAAGCAATTTAGCCAAAGATTTGTTTAAAAGATCCTCACCGGCCCTTTTTTTTAAAATACATTTTGGACCCTGTAAACGCTTGATTATTGTTTGTTTTATTTATTTTAACTTGTTATTTATTGACTCATTGATACATGTGCTTTGTTCAAAATACAAACTCATTTATTCATACCTAAAAAATAAAAACAAACATCTCATGCCAGCAGGGAGGGAAAAAACTAACAAAATAGTATTAATATTAATGAGTAGAACATTTATTTAAATTCAGAGAAATAATAATCGTATTACAGGGAAATAAATACTATAATAAAAAAAGTATTAATAGGCAGGTAGATATCAGTACGTATAGCTGGCAGTGGCTGGGGAGGGATTGTTTTTATTGGTATACACATCCTTTGTTTTGTTTTGTTTATTGCTTTTTTTGTTCATATGTTGCATTTGGGACAGCCGCTGTTATTGTCTACTCATACTTGTCACTCTTTGATGACCGGAAAACACTGCACTTTTATTATGTCCTGCAAAAGAAATCCTCCCCACAGCCAGATGTAAATTCTTTGGCTCTCAGCACTGACTCTTTCTGACAAGCACTGTACAGACAGTGTAATGTCCACATTCCCCCCCCTTCCAGTTTTTGTGTCCTCTCACCCTCCTGGTACTCTGTCTGGCCGTCCACTGCTCACACAGCTGGCCCCATAGCCCGTACAGTCTCCACACACCGTGCAGACCATGCACTGGTCCAACTTCCACTTGTGCATGCCTGGCTGGCACATCATGCTCTTCTCTTCCTTCTCTTCTAACTCATCCTCCAGATCTTCATCCATGGCTGTGGCCATGCTCTCTACACCAAACGCTACAGCACACGCACACAGGAAAGCCATCAGACTGAGCATAGTACAAAGACAATGCACACAGTATACAGTATGTTGTTATGTGTATTTGTTTGTCAATCTGCTCACCTTTCCCTGCCTGGCTCATGGATCCAGTGTCTCTGCCACACTGGCCCTTGTTGTTCACCCCGAATGTCCACACTTCACCACTCTTGGTCAGAACACACGTATGGGCCTTACCCATGGCAACCTGAGTTACAGACTGACCTTTCAGGTCTGTCACCTGGCCTGTGGACAAGACAGCAATGATTTTAAAGAATGTGAATAACATGGCTTCCAACAGAGAAATATTTATAGACTTATAAAGATGTTTATATTTCTTTATTCTATAATGTGCCTTGATCAAAGCAATGTAGACAATGACTACTGAAATATCTCTATAATTTGAAATAGCCCTGTTCCAGTCAACTCACAAGTGCTGTCACTGTAAATAGCATCTTTGCCAAACATGTAGAGCTCTCCATCCTTGGTGACAATGCTGCTGCTGCCATTGTTGCACGCTGTATACACCGCTGTCTTGGTCTCTAACTTGATCATCTTCTTGGGTTTGTACGGCTTGGGCTGTCTGCGACTTTTAGCTGCAAAGGAAAACAACAGATATCATCTTCAGGACTTCAACAGAGATGGCCTTGATTCTGCGTTTCATAAAAATATAATGAATTGTCGAATGTTTGCCAATAGTTTCAGATTGTCTTACTAGACTCTCCATCCTCTCCCTTGCTGGCAGAGCCTGTAAAGAACACACTTCCATCCTCGGCCACGAGCAGTGCATGAGAGCCATCATGGCCGACTGAGAACTGAACAATTTTGGGAGACTTTGTGACGGGTAATTCTACCCATTTCCCTGCTGACGGGCCACCTTGCTTTATACCCAGGCTCTGGTACTTTCCTGTGTAGTAAACCTGTGAGGGGAAGAGAAGGGAGGAAGATCAAACCCATAGCAAACATTTGAAAGAAGATCAGGAATGAGAAACTGTTTTCTTATTAGTGGTCATTTTTGAAGAGTCAAGGATGTACACTATATCCATTTCACCAGACTACGCAGTATCAAAAGTTTAACCGGGGTTCGTTTTTCGGCAGACGGCCCAAAATCTTCTGTCTTAGCGCACTGTGGCAGCCAACATCCCTGCTGAGCCAACAGTGTTCTTACTGAATTGGATGAGGACCCTCTTGTTTTCTGATGCACTGTAATTTCCACTCTGAACGGGGCCTTAGTCCATGTGTATAGTAGTTTAACAATTCAAACAGCAGGGGTAAATTCTGATGATACATGTGCAAAGGCTGCTGCAGGAGATTTTTTTATAACTCAAACCATCTGACATTCACTCTGTAAATTACATAATCACAACAGCATTGCATGCAGAACAGTAGCTTGTGGACCATAAACACTGGGCCTTTCATTTTGTTCTTTACATCACATGTCTGGCATAATGTCCAGCCCAAGTGATGAGTAAAAAGTTTGTGCCAGGACAAAAGTCAGCTACTCCTATTTTTACCCAGTCTGGGTAATCTGCAGATAAAGTGTGTTGTGAGATTAGGTCTCTACAAAAATGTGCAACAAGCAACTGGCCTGGATTACCATCTACAGACGAGGCACACTGCACCACACCTGCAGCACAGATACGCACAACCACACCCTCCACACCCTTCCACACCCGCCAACAAACTACGTACATAGTTAGCATTCTCATTTTACTAAGACAGTCTGCATAAAAATGGGACTTCTTCTTTAGCAAAGCACGGCCATACTTTGCTCGATTACAGACCTTAAATCTTACACCGAGTCAAATAGTAGTAGTAGTCTTTTTGTTATGCTTTAGTACAGCCTGATGCTAGGAAAGAAAATGTTAATTTTGTACGATGGGCTTCATGTGGCCAGTGTGCCAAAGAAGGAAGAATATATTTGCAGAAAAACAATTATTTTAGAGTATTTCCCCCAGGTTCACCTGGGCTGTCATTAGCAAGACAAGCCATTAGCGATCAGCAGTTGAATCTGTTCCAACTCTCTTTTTCATTTCAGAAGATTTTTAACTCTCACCTTTCCCGAGGCAGTTTTCATCAAAGCAAACTCCCTGCCTGCTCCAAGCAATGCTGCCTCTTCATCAAAGCCTGTGCCTGAGAGAACAACACACTATTTAGAGCCAAATATGCAATGAGACAAGGTTGGACAGTGTGCGTTTTTATTTTATTTTTATTATTTCTGACATATTTTGCAACCTTGTATACAAATACAGTATGAAATACATGTGGCAGGTGTACATAAGCATAATCACTACCTACAACCTTATACAGATAGAAGTATATTTTTTATCACTTACTGATGATGTGCAGATCCTTCTCGAGGTCAAATAGAGAGATTCCGCAGGCGTGCAGACATTTCCTTGCCAGCTTCAGCTGCAGTTCCTGCTGCAGGGTCGGGTCTGAGCTCATAGTATAGATCCGCACCACGAAACCATCCTGCGGGAGTCAGGGCCAACGGGAGGAAACGCTGTTTAGTTTCACAACTCAGCATTACTACAGTGTGGCAGTTAAGAGTTCATCAACCAATTTTAGGAAGTGAGAAGCCTCTGGTTTAATGAAAACATATACCGGCTTCACCTGACTCAATGTGACAATCAGAAGAAAAGAAATCAAGCTTTAAAAAGGAACAGTTAAACATTTTGAGAAATACGCTTTTTTTTATGCTTATATTTGTTTTCTTGCCGAGAGTGACCAGAGAAGATCTATATCCCTCATATGTATGCATGCAAGTACAGACATGAAGGCGGCAAGAATGTCAAATAACTGTTTTAAATGACAATAATTTGTGTTGGACACACTGTGGACATAAAAACATTTGACTACACGTGTCAATTACCTTATTGGGGAGTCAGGTAAATAACTACATGTGCATTGGATTAACGCAGTGATTATGACCTTTAGTGGAGTCATGGATAAGTCTATCAACTAGAGAGGGTTTGGCTTGGCGTTACAAAATCTGTGCATACATTTATTAATATTAGTGGCAACTTAAATCCTCAGCCATGTCCAGAGTTAGTAGCATATCCATTTATAATATATTACGTACACCATAAAGGGTGTGACAGCTATTCACAACTCGCACACTTTGACTTAGTACAGCGCTAATAACAGATGATGCAACTGCCAGAGATGTGGTGGGTTAGTCAGACTGCAGGGGATGTTGCTGAAAGGAATCATTTACAGGGAAGGAACACAACAAGGAAATAATTGGGAGACAACTGGGATATAAAAAAGGATGAAGGGTAGCACGGGGATGGTCTGGTTTCCACTGTGTGGTAATAAAGACACAATCATCTTTTGTGCTTTGACTCCTACAGAGCACATGTGCCACTCAAATAATTTAATAAGCGCCTTTATCCAAGACGGGCCAGAACTACCCCCCACCCCTTGACTTTTCCTCCCTACATGTTACCTTCTTCCTCTGACTATCTGTCTTGACCTCCTGTAGTTTACCCACATCCTCCTCTTCTTCTCTGGAATCTGAAACCCCCTCATTGTGTGTCTCATACGGTTTTCCTAAACCGTTAAGTGGTCTGCACTATGGTTGCATTTGCTGGCTGCTCACTAAAAATTGCATGCAGCTTCCCCCCCCCCCCCCCGCCCCACAGAGTATCCCGCCCCCTTGATTAGCCTAGAAACTGCTATCAGGCTAGCTGCAACAGCAGTTATATGGATTTCAGATCTTCCCCTCCCCCACTCACATTACATAGTGCTTATGCAGATAACTGCTTGAGAGATTAAGCTCTCTGGAGAATACCCACATCTGGTGCCACTGCCCTCACTACCACACACACACACACACACACACACACACACACACACACACACACACACACACACACACACACACACACACACACACACACACACACACACACACACACACACACACACACACACACACACACACACACACACACACACTGGCACAGCTGGTTATCAGCTGAGAGTCCTCCAGAGTGACGCTGGGACTCTACAGCAGGGGAAGAGACAGATGCTTCACAGGGCCGTTCAAGAGGAACAACTATCATTATTTTAACTAACAAAAGATTTGGTTTTCATGGCCAAAACAACAGGAATTGAAAAGATGACAAATGATGAGGAGAAAAAGGGTTCGATTGCGCTAGTGTGTGTGTGAGTTTACGACGAATGGCCACGTATCTTTCAGTAGGGACGACTGCTAACAAAAACGGAAAAACACCTGTCTCTGAGATTGAGAGCCCATTCCTTAACCGCAGCGATGTAGTTCAGGATGACTAAATCAATGGCCATTAAAGACTTTTTTAAACCTAACTCACGTGCTGGATTGCCTGCAGGGAATTTACCAGTATCACAGTCTTATAAGACTACAAACGCAGAGCGCCTTTGATTCTGGCCTTGGGTGTCTGGGCCTTAAAAGGAAGATGATGCATGATACTATCGTGGTAATTAGCAGCTTTAGCAGGAACTTTAAACTTACATCTTTGCAGGCTGCGATCTGGTTGATGTACTCTCCGTCTGTGAAGATGATGTTTTGTCCGTCTGAATGTTGACCTGCAAAAAGAAGCGACGTGGACAGTGAATATACCAAATATTGTTAGTTGGAATTTTTATGATTTAACTCAGAGGAGGTGTTTTTTAAACAAGCCAAAATAAAAGTGTTTTCTTGGCACCTGGCATGTTGACAGTCCCCTCATGCTCCAGAGTCTCAGGGTTGATCTTGATGGCCGACATTGTGTGGTTACATGAATCCCGATACAACAAGAACCCCTGAAGACACAAAACAAACACTGCTGCTGATCGACAATCAGTAAGGATGCCTAACTGAAGCCTTGCAGCTTACTAAGACAAGTTATTAGTACGAGAAGTGTACTCCCTGTAACATTCATCAAGAACAACACGTATTTAAAAACAAAGTTTACAGCTGTTAAGATTCATCGGTCAAACACCAAACTAAGCACTGAATGTAAATAAGCAACATCCTTAAAGTCACACAGAAGTCAACTCTAAGTTCAAACGTGACCTGAATTATGTACGTACTCAAAGCCACTTCACTGAAATGTATGTGAAGAGCATCTTGATGAAAGCTCCACTACTTACCTGAGCAAAGCCCAGCCATGATCTCTTCTCCTTTCGATTCCTGGTACGAGACGTAGAGTTGTACACGTGGCCCTGTGAGGCATTGAAGAGACATGAGCAGACGACCACAAACACTGACAAATCCCTAATGTAATGTTGGCAAATGAAAAATGAGCAGATAACTACAAACACTGGCATTTAATGTTGGCAGAAACACACACAAAATATTAGACAAAGTCATCAACTTCTTTACAGCAAGATCATTTTGTTTGTATCCTTGTTCTCTACTACGAATACTGCTGCTAGAGGTGTATCTGTGTTAGCCTACCTGCATTGATATATGGTTGGAGAATATTTTAGAAACATGTGTCAGTATAAACACAGTTTAACTACATACTCCAAAATGTCCATAAAGTTGAATAAACACCTCTTTAAACCTTCATGAAGGTAGAATTTATTTGCAGGACTGTAAGTTAAAACCGTGTTAGTTTTAGCTTAGTGTACCTAATAAACTGGCAACTAAGAATTTATATAGCTGCTGTCCTGTAAAAACCCATGTATTTCTAAGACGTCAACTTGTCCTAAGCCAAGAAAAAGCAGACCTCCTTTAAGATGTGTGACGAACCCTAAATAATCCGCTTTAACAGTTTATTTATCTTAAGAATTAGGAGACTTTTCTCAACCCACCCAGTGTGGTTATCAATCAACAGCTACAGCATGCAGCTTTAAGTGTTACATACCCGGACAGTGCCACTGTATCCAGAGCCCACTTTGTAGAGTCCATCCTTGCAGAGCAAGTACAGGAAGGAGCCATCAGTCTGTAGAAGACAGCGCTCGTCCTCATCAATGGCCACCTCTTTCAGGATCCACTTGTTCATCAGGGCCGCGCGCTTGATGCCATTCCCAAACCAATCCTGGATTTGAATCTTTCCCACCAGGACAGCCTGCACACTCCTCTGTAGGGCGTTCAGTATGGTGGGCACCTGGTGAGGAGGGAAAGGACGGTGATGAAAATTAGCAGAAACCTCTAATGTGACATAATGGGGGTGCATTTTGTGAAGTGGACCGTGTACCAAGTGGGGACTGGCTTTGCTGCTGATTGAGTCAAATTCACATATTAGTGATCGAGGCTGTGGTGACTGGACATATTTGACCTTTTCTAATTCTGCCTGAATGCATTTTCACTCTCACATTTTTCTCATATCACTCACACACACACACACACACACACACACACACACACACACACACACACACACACACACACACACACACACACACACACACACACACACACACACACACACACACACACACACACACACACACACACACACACACACACACACACACAAATAAAGATGAGTAACCAGGAAAAAGAACACACACACAGGGGAATAAATGTGTGAGGCTAAAATCTCTCTCTGCAGCCTTAGCCAAGTGTAGTAATTGTATCTGTATGCAGGTAAAGGTGAAACATATTTATGGTTCAAAGACTTTCCACAAAATTAAATGGGAGGTGCTTCCTGTTACTGTTACTCCCAATGGTAATTAATAAAAAAACGAAAACAGAGAAAGAAACAAACTAAAGATGGACGCCAACAGAAGACCAGCTAATTGGCAAAAGAATGCAGGCAGGGTAGAGTGGCTTGACATTTTCCAAAACTCAATTTATGCAGTCTAGACAATGTCCCGAGTCTCTCTGCTCAGAGGAAATGCATGGTGGAGCCAGAGGTTACTTTATCCTTCTACAAAGCACTTTGGTGATCTAAATCATTTCTATAGGAAAAACTTGAAATAATAATGGAGATGTACACAGTTCCTGGTAGATGTGGTTTAAACATAACAATACTAGTTCAATTGGGTATTTAAGAACTATGACATTCCAGTTTAACCTGTATCCAATGCAAGCATCAGGAACACCTTCAATTCTTCTTCCAAGAAAAAGATGTTTGTTCTACGCAAGATAGTGAACTGAACAGGAAAACAGTAGTTTGGATCGACTGAACCATGAATCCTATTTGTCTTCTTTCATCACGTGTTTTACACACGAGTTCCAAAGAAGCATAGTGAAGTTGAAGAACACAGAGAACATTGTAGTCAAATTGCCAAATGCAGTCTCATTTATTTAAATTGGTTAATTACCTGTATCGTCTGGCACGCATGGCTGCCATTGTTGGTGAGGATGGCAGAGACGGCCTGCAGAATTTTGCCAGTGTCTCCCCAGGCCACCACCAGACTGAAGAGGCAGGCGCAGGACAGAGCCGTGATGGCCTGTCCTGTCGGGTCATTAGGCCCTGTGCTCCGGACAGTGGTCTCCAACAACAACTGGAAAAGAGAGTCTGAGGGAAGTGTAAAATGGTGGGCAGGTTAGACATTTGTAAAAAAAGAGAAAAAGTTCTGTGTGTCAATCAGGCTGAACAAAACGAATCGTAATATAACGCAGTCCAATACAACACAGCAACTAACTACAGTCTCAAAATGATCATTAGGCTGCAACAACACATCTCAGACAGGAGCGATAAAACATGAACATTTTAAGCTTCACAAAACAAGATTCGTCAAAGCTATTGCATTGGATTCCATTACAGTGTATACACCTAATTAACTCTTATGTGTGCGCATTTTCAGCCTTACCTAGCACATCAGGAGGCTCAGTCTGAAAGCCCTCAGGCTGTTGTCCCTGCAGCATGTCCAACAAGGCCTGCAGGCTGCGCAGGCACAGTGAGGGGTGAGAGAACCGAGTCTCTTTTATCAGCTCAAATACCCCACACAGGCCGATGCCAATGATCTGCACACACACAGAAGGAAGCACATTTTATATGAGCTAATGAACACCATGCTGTCATTCCCCAGCACCAAGTCTATCTAGCCTAGCTGCAATACCACTTTATACAGCACATGAAGATGAAACATAATGAGTAGTTTTAAAAACAACGACCCATTTCTGTCAATTCTTTAGGTTTACACTTGCCTTGTTAATATTGTTGATAAAAACAAAGTATTTAATAAGTATTCTAAATAAAACTGAATTAATTTAAAATGTTGTAATAGCATAACCTCATCATCCTACAGTAAATCAACCAACATTTAGCTGGGACCTCACAGTGTGTACAGTCACTAGCACTGTCTTCAACATCCACTATTAATATTTCGTATAAAGATGGGAGGCTGGCCTAGAAAAAAGATGCTGTTCTCCATCTCTCAGTGTGGCTCGTTAGTGAATCAAATTACGATCCAATGTTTCCTCCTATCTTTGTCAAAGAAACTTGTTTTGTAACAAGAAAATGAAAGCTTAGCATCATAACTCATTCCAAGAAATTTCCAATCTGAAAAAATAAGACACCAAAAGCTGAATACATATACATGAACAGATATGCAATTAGATATTCTTGATTTTTAGGCTTGTTAGATTTATGCAGCTGGCATAATAATACTTTGTCAAGGTTTACAGGCACTCTGTCAGTGTTACTTATTTGAAACACACACACACACACAACAAAAGATTTGGCTTGAAATTAAAATCACCCCAACATATTTTATCATAGCAGCCAATTTAATTTTAAGAGGATAAATGGATACAGCCTTCCCAGTTTACCATAATGACGACTAAAAGTTAAGCATATCCATCTGTGATATTCAGCTACAGTATGTACACAGCAAGCACAGAACACAAATTGAAATCAACATAAATTCTCTAAACAAACATGCACACACACACATATATTTGTTAAATTACTGCGCTGCCTGTCACACTGTAAGGACGTTGTGTCCTGTTGGAGTGAGCATTTTAAAAAGGAGCATGAGAAATAGAGAAGTGTGGCATAATTCAGGTGATTTGAAGGCATCTCTGTAGCCTGATCTTATATTACGGTTTTAATGTCTCTTAATTGTGTTTAAAGCAGCTATTTCAGCAGATAAAGGGAGGTATATTTTTTGATATTTCAGATAAAGCTAAACTAATATGACTGCGTAGGATTGTTTTTGACTTGTGTAATACAAATATTTCCAATAACTCCAAGCGTTATAAAGTCCTAAAGTCAACATTTGTTAAAAAAAGATAGATGTAATAATTTTTAAAAATCATAAATATGATGATTCAAAGCTTGATAGACGCGTCAAATGCAAAAACAATATATATATATATATATATATATATTTAGTACAGCCATAAAAAACAGTACTCCGCTCTTAGACAGATAATTAGGAAGTGATTGTAATTACAGATGTAATATTAAATCGTATCCCAACTTAGGAGCAATGGTTAACATCTCAAAGGAAAACTGACAGCCCTGATATGGAGTAAGAAAGATAAACCGGGCTGGCACATAGAGGAGAAGAGGGAGTTGGGGAAATGGAGCAGAGGCTTTTATCCTCACAGGAAGGGGAAAGTTATTACAATTATAACAACATTAAAAAGGATGAGCGCAACACACAAGCCAAGGAGATAAAGGATTGTTGCGTCCCTATGATAAAGGGCACAGGCTGCCTCTCAGCTTGAAATCTGCTCCCCCCCCCCCACATTAGCAGTCGATGCTACCCCCTACCTTTGGCAGCTTCACGGCTGGCTCGCGGTACTCTTCCTCCTCCTCGCTGTCTGAGTCGCCGCTCTGCACCGAGCTCCTGGAGGCCAGCACTAGGGAGGCCTCTCTCTGCTGCCAGTCCAGCACACAGTGCCGCACGTTGCAGTAGACATTGAATGCAGATGGGTTGCTGTGCAGCTTGATGTCCGGCACACAGAGGGCTCCATCTAGACTCTCAGCCTGTGGAAAAACAGAACGTGGAGGTGGTCAGCAAGTATGATATGACATCTGCGATTAGCCATTTAGCACATCCTATAGTATGACTAATTGTAAAGAGTTAGTCGGTTGTGTTTACACTTTTAGTTCGGTTACCTTTGGCCACTAAAAATATATCTCACTTTAAGTCTTAACATTTTATCACCTTTAAAAGACATAATTTAGGGTGCCCTGGTAGCAGACCGCACAGCAAGTTGCAGCAAGTCTCTTTGCCCATTTCTAATCTTTCTTCTGTACTATCAATAAAGGCAAAAAGCCAAAAAACATAATCTTTACAAAAATACACAATTTAGAAACAAAATAAAACAAGGTTGTCTTGCAGACAAAAGCAGAACATGTATATTGAGAGAGCAGCAGGCATGTTCCTATTAGAGCTCTATTGAGCGGATCTTTTTTGTTCAAAGCCTGGAATTAAGCTTTTATAACATGAGTTGTAAACATTATGACACATGGACAGGCAGTTTTATTTCGGGTTGTGTCTCCCGACTGTTCGTGACTCATGCTGTTGCTTAAGAAGCAATTTCAGACTACATCCACTTATGACACGCCTAAACAAATAAGTGCCTACTGACCACAGTAAGTGGGGTACTTTCTCATCTGGCTTTATGAGAAAAGTCGCATCTGAGAATCTCTCAGAAGCAAAGGTTCCTAAAGCTAAGAGACTCAGATGTTAGCTGTTACATTTCACTTCACAACGTTATATAACTACAGGTTGGGAGAGTAAAACCTCTGTTGAGCACAGTTAGTCTTTATACAGTCGTTTGTGTCCTCATGTCTATTCATGGCATGAAATGACTCCTAATTTTGCTTGGACTCCTCCGGAAGCTCACTTTTGTAAACACACACACTGGGCATGGCAAGTGTTTACCCATTTCAAGATCAGCTCAACACAGCTTTCACTGTTACAAAATGGCTTACCCAACATTTTACATAACTAATGCAGAAACAATTTAGTTGTCTCTGGGTTAACCCTAAGGGAAATCAAACTGTAGAAAAAGCTCAAAAAGAGATTTCCTAGAAACAATACAACCGAAAATTAAACATATATTTTTTTAGCTAATCCCCCAATTAAAAGGTTTTTACATTGTCATTTGATACATTATTATTGTAAAATATCTGCTATAACCACCATTTTGTGGAGTTTAGTTGGTGTTGTTGTTGTTGAATTGTATTCCTTTCTACTCAGATGTTTCTAATAGAGTCTACCTTCATTGATGTAAATGAGGTAGACAACCCAAAAGGGGAGATTTACAATAAAATCATTACAGCTAAGCTTAAGCATTTACATCCAAACATTCGTTATGATCATAGAAACCACACTCCACAGAGAAACTTGATAAGGTAACTAATTGATAAGCTTTCTCATCCCAGCCAAGCAATGCATTTTTAACTACAGTCCTGAGGCAACCTCTAGAGAATCATATTGATCGATTGTGCCTCTCTTGCAGTGTTGCGCTTTTGGCAATCACAAAGGGTGATGTCATCTATTTGGGGAGAAAGGTCATTCATTCTCAGCTCAAACCAGTGGGGAGGATATTAGCTCCCCTCTCATCTAACAGAACTGTCCACTGCTCTCCTGCCTTGCTGCTAGTGTTGCATGTGAGACCAAGTGACTGGACAGCATTCACAGAAGGAGCACTAACCCAAACCCAAAAAGCAAGACTGAGACAATAGGTTTCGTGGGACATGAAAGAAAAACAAAAGGGTTAAGTAGAGCCCAAAATACCTTTTAACGTTTTTTTGCACATACGAGGAAAGAGGGTCCCCATTTAGAAATGGTGGGTGATTTGTTGAATATCTTTATGCATGCAATATGTTGTTTGGAAGCAGTTAGTATTTTTCTTTTACATGCATTTTACCTATATTTAAGATACTTGTTCTATTCTAAACTCTTAACACAGCAAACAATTAACCAAATACTTTCTGCTCAAAACCACATTGTGTTCATGAAATACATTTCAAAATGCAAAATGACTTTCTCTGCATACACTAACTGTCAACACACAGCAAACACAAAGTGTTTTCTATACAAGAGGAATAAATAGCTCATAGCTTCAAATCTAAATGATAACAGTTGATGGCATTACAAAAGCTGCATTACTTTTCATGTTCTACTTCTACCTGCATACAATAAACAATATGAAATCCATTGTTTCATATAATTCAGTTTCCTTTCAATGTAAACCTACATTGTTTGGTTGAGTGATGGATGTGTGCATTTCTGGCAACGTCATACGTATTTTATAGACTGTGACAGAATTACTGCAGTAAATGTATCAACAAAAAAATCCAGCATACATGGCTTTTAGTTTCGAATGTGTGAAAATAAAATATGGTAAAAGAAAAGTTGTGTTTAGAGTTTTGAAAATGTGACGAAAGGATGTTAGCGATTTAAAAAAACAAAACAAAAACGCTGTTAAATGACTTGTGTGAGCTGAAGGAAATGCTTGTAAATGGCGCACATCTGTATGTTTATACATCAAGCCCCTCGGAACAGCACTGGGCTGTGAGGTAAATTTGACGTAGTGGCTATTGCTGGATCATGTGACCCACACACTGCCGCAAAAGGACTTTTCCCAATACAAAGTCATTACAAAAAGGGCCTCTTTAAAACAATCGATGCAAGGAAATTACTTTTAATCACCAAAACCTGGTCTGTTCAATCCAATAGAATCAGTGAATTATTTCCATAGTGAAACACGATAGCGTCTTCCGACCCACCCATGTCTTTCCAACTCTATGCCTGATTAGGGTGAGCCATTTCAGATATGTTGTACTACATCTTATAGGTTTCATCTTGGAAACCGAACATGAAGCAGCTGAAACATGGTCCTCGCGTTGCAAATGAAAATTGGAGTTGACAGGTTTCACTAGAGCTAACAGTTTCCAATTTAAGACTGAACAAATCATCAGAAACTTGTCATTGAAAGCGGCACCTTCAAGCTATGTCATGATGCACATAAGCCGAAGCAGACACAACTAAGCAAAGCCTGATGACCTGCTGATGTTTTGTGGTTTCTTCTTACTTTGTAACAGCACCAACTCATAACCCAAACATGCTTTTCATGTGATGGTTTCTTTTGTGTTACGATCTGCATTTCACTGATGATTTAATGGCCATCTAAAAGCTTTGGAGAAAGCTGGTATAGAGTCCCTGACCGCACTTAGACAGCTACACTTTTCAGACTGCTGGCTTTTACGGAAAAAGAAGAAGAGGAGAAGAAGAGTGCTGTCTTCCAAAACAGAGTATCACGCTCAGTGAGTTTTAGTTTTTAGCATATAACATGAGAAAATATGCAATCTATCAACAGGAGAACATTCATATTATTAAAAGTGATCTAATAAATCAATTGTGGCTTTAAAAACAGAAGATTTAACCTTTGACTAAACAGAATCATGTGCCTACCCATGCCCATGGCTACCATTTCTGTTTGGATTAGGAAACAGAGTTGCAACTTTTTAAACGAGTTAAGAAATTGTTGCAATCATGCAGCAGACATAATATTTTTCATCCAGATGGTTAAGAGTATTTAAAGATTCTAGTAATACCTTCACAACAGCAGTACGTTTTTGTTTTTTTAAACGACCTTCTGGGTTTTCCAAACATCACTGCATATTTATCTTTGAGGGAAAGACATGCTTGACTCGAGTGAAACACTAAAGTTAATACCCGAGCGGCACAAACTAGGTTTCTAGCCCTCATACAGAACAATGGCAAATCATTTAAATTCTAAATTGTATCAATTATTTCAAAAGTGAGACGCAGTACAGTTTAACTCGATCCAACTTCCACTAATACACAACACCAGTTCTCTGTCATAACCACTTCAGTTTACCCAGGCGTAGCTTGCTGTGCACCATTGGTTTTGAGTACATAATGTTTTGCATAGAGTACTTCCTTTCAACACCAGCGTCCCAGGCTTGAATCTCCTCACATACTAGTTGCCAGTTTAGACAATTCTATTTTTTTAGGTTAGGGATGAAGAGTTCCCAGAATTCCAATAAGGGCCCATGATCATGGTTGGATAACAGCATGAATGACTAATGTATTACGTACTCATAGGTACTTGATGTCCACTTTATTAAATATTTCATGTGCAGATTGATTTTGGAAAAATATACACAAGTAGAGATGCTGCTGTAAAGTAGGTTTTAGATTAGATTGTGTATAGTCTGGCATTATTCTATTGGATACATCATTTTGTAACATTACATAGGCCTGGCTATTATAATTAAATTTTTTGAAAAAGACACATCCCGCATCTGCTCGTACACAAGACGTTACATCACCCTCTTCACTAGGATGACAAGTGCTTATGTTGGGGGTTTTTTTGTTCCGACTCCACTTTCACATATTTATAAGCACAGAAGTAGACAAAAGGGGGAGAAGAGGGTCTTTGAAACCACACTGTCTGACTGTGGGGCGTGACAGAGCAAGAGAGAGCACAATACAAACAAATATAGCATGACTGCCAGCCTTGTCCATTCTCTGTCTCTATAGAAGATATTCTGCTGTTCCAGGACATCAACTCACCAAACAAGTCAACCTGAAGAGAACTTAACTGCCTAGCCTACTCTAGGTTGAATGTCCTGTCTGAAATGGTTTTGAGGTGAAGGATGACAAAGCAGTAGAGCCTCCATCCTCCTATGCTACGATCACATTAGAAAGATCTGTCTTGCCTTTACCTGTCAAGCAGCTGGAAATAAACTGTGTAATAAAATTAAATCCAAAACACTGGCTAACAATATTAGAGGCCAACCACAAAGCAGGCTGCTCTCTTTTTTCAGAGAAAAATAGCCAGGAAATGAATCAATATAATCCGAGTGGATTATACTTGTTGTCATAATTTGAAGATCAACTGGTTACTTTATGTTGTCTGTGCAAAGTCTACAGTCGAAGCAAAAACACAACCACGTCCACTGATACAGACGAGGTTCCCTCTTTGAACGAAGGAGATGGAGGCAGGCAACTGTTGCCGTGGAGATGTGGCACACATTAGGTCGCTCGGCAACAGGCCATCATGCAAAAGCCAGAGCCACTCTCATGTGACTCGGTTTCTGCCTATCCATCTCCCCAGCTTCATACGTAGATGGGCTTCCTGTCACCTGACCAGACGCCACTAATGACAATAAAGTTTTTTTTTGCCAAACACCTTCATTTGGGATTTGGGCTGCAACGAACGATTATTTCTATTACAGATTGAGCCGATTGTATTCTCGATTCATTAATAAATTAGGCTATTTATTCTATAAAGTGTCAGAAAATTATGAAAAAAGGTTCCTCACAGTTTTATAGTTTATAGATTATTTTTCTGTCGATTGACTAATCAACTTGTTGCAGCTCTAGTCAGGATTTCAGAGAATAAAACTTCCCCTTTAATCTCATCCTCAATCGGTTAAATTAATTAGTAAAGAGTGAAACCAGCTAAATTCACAGCCTCGGGGGGCTGTGACAGTTGCAAATTAAAACTGTCAATCATGTTGTTCTCATTAGTATACAGAGAAAATGCAAAATACTAAATGTAGGTATTTAATTAAAATGCTTTACATCAAAATTGAGAATGTCTTTATTGTTGACCTTATCATTATTAATATTATGATTTGAATCTTATTATTATTTAATTAGTTTTATTTCTTTCCTATGCTCTTCCTTAATTCACCACTTTCATACATGCACACACACACACACACACACACACACACACACACACACACACACACATCTCCTTTTCTTCTTGTTAACTAACAAAATGTTGATAACTGTCCTGTATTCACTGTTTTTGTCTTCCTCGTGTTGTTCTGTTAATGTTTTGATTTGCCTTGTAATAAACAAAGCAGTGGTAGAGAGAACGTTAGGCATGACTATGGCCCACTAATAAATATTGTACCTTTTTGCGAATCAACACTGTAATGATAAACATTGTGTGGTGTTATGCATTGTGTATTTATTGAAAGGCAAAAACAATTTATGCTATTTTATATTATTGTAATGTTTAAAAACTGCCATTCTACAATACAGCCTTGGCTTCACAACCCCTCTGAATATATGAATTAATTATATCCATATATAAATACAGCAACAGTAGCAATACGTAGAAGAACAAGTGTAATAGTTTGCAACAATTGTTATAGACAATAATGCATATCTTACCTTTGTTCTTGATTTAACTTTTGACTTGACCTTCTGTCGCCTTTTCAGTTTCTTCTTACTCAAAGCCTTCTTTCCCCTGAAAGTATACAGAGATCACTGAGTATTGCAAATTATCATATTGTATTACAAGCTTTGTTACAAATATGATGACGTCAGGAGAATGGGAGGTAAAGCTCCTAGTCGTCAACACATTCTTCTTCAAGGCAGAAAAAAATAATGATCCATTCTTTAATTTGTACAATAGCTGTTAAAATATTGAATCCATTCCTGGTGTCTTTCATGGTAACCTCCCCTTCAAAGTAATTGCGTTGTTCAAAGAGTAGTACACCCTTCTTAACTATCAGACTTGTGTAGCAGGTGTCACAACATTCAATGTCACTCATCTTGACAAAGCCCCAAAACAAGAGCAAGTTTGGTTTCTCAAAAAATTCATATTTTGATGCTTTTGAACTCTCAATGAAATCTGTGTTTTGCAGGGCTTTATGAAAAATAATCACTTACAAATTAGGCTGCCGATGACTAGGGACCAAAATAGAATAACATTACTACTAAAAAAGAAAAGGCAGTGCATGAATTAGTAATCATTATTCATCATTACTAAATACAGAAAAGCAATGCATCTCGTCAGGGTTGGAATATGGAGAAACAAATGTAGTTTAATTCCATTACTCAATAGTGCAGCTGAATATTGATTTCTAACGGCTTGTCATCATACAGTAGCTTCAAATTGTAAAACCATTTGATCACACAGTGACAGTTTGCACAAAATACCAAACCAAAACCAGGCTGACAAAAATATCCATCTGATGTTTACAATAGTAGGTTAATATCAACAAATCCTCAATAGAGAAAAGAATATTGTTCATGCTTTAAGGGGCTTCTGAAACAGTTCCCTAAAAGAGGTATGTATCCCTCGGAGTACAATCTGCACTGTATGTACAGGCAACATATTTCACCATCAGATAAATAAAGAAGGATTGTTGTCAGACAGGGTGGTAGTTCAAAATAACATCAAGGATAAACATCTGTATAGAGCTATGCATTCAGGAGAAGATGGTTATGAAAACAGTATGACGTTAGATACTTCGTGGGGGGGGGGGGGGGGACAATTCAGTTTGTGAGGGAGGATGCTGAAATGATCCAGCTACTCTGTCTACAACCTGACAGACTGAATGACGTAACTGTATTACCCGTTTATGCCAGAAAAGCAAATGAGTTCATCCTCCTCACCCATACATGTCTAACATGTTATGCCATTTTGTGTGTGGGAGCCATATACTGTATTTATTATGCATGTCCTGAGATTTAAAAATAAATCGTTGGATTTACGTTAAAATAACCTGGGGAAGGGCTGATGCTCCTCAACGTTAGTAACGTCAAACGTTAGCTAGCAATCGAAACAGTGACGCCGTTGGGCCTAGATCCACACAGCTCACTATATCAAATTATATTAAAAATGATTAAGAAACGTAAATTATGGTGACAGCTCAAGCAGTGATTGTTTAAAAGTGTTTAACCAATAATTTAAGTATAACTCGAGCTGTACGTTTGTTTACGTTTAGGTGTGTAACGGCTATATTGCTCAAAACAAATTGCTGTTATGACAGTTAACGTTAGCCAGCTAGCTTGTTTTGGATACTCAAAGCCGACAGTGCACTTCTTCGAGACTGTATGGCCCAAGTGGGTAGGGATTTTATGTCAGTGACATTGTGTTAATGTCTACCGAAATTACAATACCCAGAGCACACGGGGTGCAAATCCCTTGAGCAAGGGTGAACTAACGTTAGCTTAGCTGGCTCCGATAAGCTAGGGAAGTCAAAGCCAAAATGCTACCTAGCAAGACGACTACTTCAAGAGGGAGCACCCACATTCTGGAGTTTCTGGCATGCTGTTTGTAGTTAAAACAATGATTTGTATGACTACAGTCTGCCTAGCTCAAGAGTCAGACATAACAATTAACTTAGGTGTAGCTGGTGTTAACTGACGTTCCGCTAAGCAAGGGTTAATGTTAGCTTACGGTAGTTAGCTCAGTTAGCCCCACAAATGACAGACCAGCCTCTGCGATATCTTTATTTTACGTTAACCACTCACCTTCCTTGATTTATCCCTTGCTCTTTATCATTGATAGCTGTGGTATAAATCCGTCTGTATCTTTCGGCCAAAGCTCGCCCTGAGAGTAAAAGCTGGTACCGAGTCCGACAATCCGACTGGGTTCCGGGTGTCGGACAAGAACCCATTCCCGAACCGATGGTGGAGAGCTCGGCTCCTGCTCCAGTAATGACCCTGACACCCAGCCCCATCGACGGCGATGAGGAGGGCAGAATCCCTCCACCGGCGGCTGCTGCCGCAGCAGCACACATCATCGTTTTGGAGAACAATGCATATATCACACAAAAGATATCACAGCTAGAGAATATTTAGCCATCAGATGCAATCCACTTGTCATTAAATCCGCCACACGTCACATTATTTGTCCATTCCAAGTTGCGGAAATACCACAATTAGCATCCAAGGTCCCCAGTTATTGTAAACGCAAATTGTAGCCAATCTGGTGGTGCAACTACGGTCTTCTGATCCCGGCCACAACGTCAACACGGTGCTTGTCTCCCGAAAATATCTCTTCTCAAGCCATAATCAATTTTCTTGTAGAATAGCAGACAACGTTAGTTTCCAAAAACCGCCTTGTCGTGTTTCGGTTTCATTCGTTCCTTGAATATTTCTTGACCCCAGAGAGGCAGCACCCTCAGTTGGTCTGCCATCTTAGCTCCATCATCCCTCCCCTCCCTGGCTGAGTGTTGCGTCGCTAGCATGCCGGGACATTTTCATACGACCATAACCGGGCGATGCTATCAGTCATTTTTTTTAAACAATTATCTCCCTGTACATACATATTCTAATGCATAGTTAATAATAAAAAATCGACAATCGTTAATGTGAAATATAGCATGATAGACAGAAGATATAACTATATAGGCTATCTTGCACTGTGAGCACAGTTGGAAGCTGGACATTTAATTTGCAGAAGTCTATACAGGGCCCCTCCCAGTTAGATCTAAAATTGGCACATTCAAATAACATTTAAAAAAGCATAAAAACACTGAAGCTCCTGTTTGATCTTTAAAAACAGTGTTGCATTGTGTCAAGAGTGCTTTGACTCCATAGCTCATAATTTGTTCTCTGCTATTACCATTTACAATCAATGTACTACTGTTACATAAGCAGCTGGGACCCTATTCACTATATTGTACTTCCCTCTCTAGTGACCATTGCGTAACTATACAATATTGGCATTTGATCTCAGACATGCCTTCTTAAACAGCTCATTAGTTTGACTCCCCGACTGTATATATAGAAATATCTTTATATACAGTCAATGGTTGCACAAGGTTTGCAGTCATCCATTGATTAAATCTTAGTGGAGCAGTGGTCTTCTTCACTGAGCAGGCACCAGCTACAGCCTACATGCAATACATATCAAACCACAGCAAAATATGCCTTTTTTTATTAATATACATGGATGGGGGGAAACTGGGAGACAATGTGTTGGGTAACATCAGTCAAAATGGCAATAAAGGCTAAAACACACTGCAAAGGTGGACGCTGAAGCTACGTGCTGGCAGTGCATACTTCACAGAGATGTACATGATATGTCAGTTGCAGGTATGCCTGACTGAGTACATGTGTGAAAATGCATGTAGCAAGTAGATTTGCATTCTACTGAATAATACCTGATGTCAAAGTTCAATGTATTGTCTTTTTTTTTTTTTTTGATGTATGTACATGTGGATGTGCATGCAAATTTTTGAGAGAGAGGTAGAGAGAAATAGAGAGAGATTTACACAGGTCCAAGTGGTGTTTTTATTGGCTGCCAGGTTTTGCAACGGCCCAATGACAAGAGAGGGGTCGGTCTACAGTCTCTTCTCATAGCAACCCAGGAAGCATTCAGAGATCATCAAGCACAGTATCAGAGTGCCAGCATGTATCAGTGATGACAACTGACTTATAACGCAAGCTCTTTACTATCATAAAACTGAGGAATTGTCCTATTAGGATTTCAGTATGAAGTAATGCACTGAAAAGCAGCTCAGTTGAAGTGTATTGTAAAGGTCAATTGTAGATCACAAACTGCTGACATTTGTTAGCCCCCCTTTCTTAGTGGTTTTTAGATAGAGCGTTACAAAAAAATGTGGCGTGTAATTGTGTAGCCTGAAGATTCAGTCACATTTAGAGGCTTCTCGTTTAACCCCTGGTTGTCTCAGCTCTTTCCTGTTAAGACAAATGGAGCGAGGAGGGGTGGGATATCTAGGCCAAGATTAAGTCATAGTTCAGGCATGAGTGTCACAAGCATGAATGAAAGCAAGATGAAATCCAGTTGTACACTCATCCAGGAAGTGGGACTGGGATAAAAAAAAATCATAGTAATTACAGTATGTAAGTGTGTGTCATCAGTTGTGTTTACACAATAACTCCGAATGTGCTTAAGTTCAGAAATATTGGAGTGATGATGTTCGTAACTAAATGCAGAATTGTTGTGTCTGTTGGTGTTTGTCGGTGGGAATGAGATACACATACTTTTTAAAGCTCTAAGCTTTTTTTGTAGTGTTTTGACTTTCATATATTTACTTGTATCGCTTTCAGTCACCATAATACAACAGGTTGCACTCATTTTTGCTGTCTTGACTAACTGGGTGTAACGTGATCATTACTCAGTATTGCCTTGAGCAACTTGTTATATTTTTCTATTTTAATAGTTGCACAACCAGAGTTGTCATTTCCATCATTATAGCTGTAGCGCTACCTAGTGTCAGTCCTTCCCACTTGAATTTATGCATCCATAAATAGGGCAAGAAATTAAATATTGACTGCATTAATTATTTGTAGGACTTTCCAGCGGTTTCCTAATGACAATGATACCAACATGCGAAATTTGAGTTTAATTGTAGTTATTTTGTTACTTATTTTGTTTGTTAGTTTGTCTATATTCCTTAAATTAGCTGTAGTATGTTGCTATTTCAGTTAAAGTGAAGAGATTTTATTGTGAATCCTTTAAAATATGATATTCAGTCCAGCTTGTTCATACAGATAATGTCTTTCTGTTAAGATTTCTTTCTTCCTGATGACATTTAGCCTACTTTGATCATTACAGAGTAGTCTGCATTCCTTTTGTGCTGTCAAGTGACTAGGAGCGGTTCACCTCAGTATCTTGTTGTCACACCCCTGCATGCTATGCATCTCTCATACCTTTAATCAATCAAAACACGGCACACCCAATAATGAAGCTCTCAAGTCACAGACAACATGACATTTATAGTTAAAGTCTGGTTGTCACTTACGTTTGATGTGCACTCCTGATGACTTTGGACTTATATGTATCAGGGAACCCTAAACATCCATTACTGTCATGAAGCAACACAAGTACTTTCCTTTGGATGGCACTACAGATGGTTTGGTCTTAATTTATATTATTATATATTATACAAAATGCCATGAAGTTTCATTCAAAGTTTAAGTTCTTTTAATCCTATAACCTGAAACTGAAAACCAAGTTGAAACCACCTTTCCTTACAGTACTTGTATTACAAAACAAGTGTAAAGTGCAAAGTCCACCGTCAACCAGACTTTGATTTAAAAAGATACACAGTCATAATGCAGGGTAATACTTTGCTGAGGGAGGGGGGGGTTCTCAGTTTAAAGTTCAAAGTGGCAGATCACTCATATATCTGGGCCAATATATTATAGTTCTACACAGTGAATATGTATAAAACCTTTAAAATAGGAGACTACTATTTAATAGTGTTAATTATATTCCATTCATGGTTATTGAAGGTCAAAGAGGCACACACTTCCACACCCACATTGCAGTTCTGCTTCCTTGACATCTAAGTTGAATGTCAGGTCCTTCAGCACTCCACCCAATTGTGTTCAGCCTAAAGACAGAACAATTATTGTGGTGTAAATGGTGATGACAGAAAGAGAAAAATCTGGATTGAGAGAGAGAGAGAATTCTTTTATTGTTTTCGGAAGCCACACCCTTGCGTGGCCTTGGAATCTCCTCCCTTATGGATTAAAAGCAGAAGGAATGACAAGGGTGGGATCGCAAACTGCAGAGTAACAGACAGGTGTAAAGACCTGAGATATAGTGAGAGCTTACGTTGTCTGTACAACCAGTCAAAGTTGCCATCTGTTGAGGTACGTACCTTGTCTCTTTATAAATCTTTTGTCAGTTGCCAGTTTACACTAATATTTTCGTGCAATGATATTTTAGACTTAGAAGAAAAAATAAATGTGCTTAGAAGAAAAGAATAATGGTTTTATGAGTTCTTTGAGACCAGATGTTTGACACACAGGTGTAATGGTTCTGGGAAAATAGAAGTAAAAACATATTGTAAACCATGTCAAGCAGTCAAATGTATGTCTATTGGTTCATTATAGGGATACATCGCACACACACACACACACACACACACACACACGCTAGGATTTCAATGATGTTAACTCTTGTTAACTCTTATTGCTTAACATGAACCTTTTACCTAGATACTGATAGTGCTTAGCAAACATGAATGATTTGCATTTGTGTATAGTGCTTACCTGTACAGTTGGAACAGACATGTTCTGTCTTGAGAGAGTTTTCAGTCCACGCTGCCAAACTACTTTAAGACATGAGATCTGATCCGCGAGACAATATTATATAGTAACAAAATATCTAAAGCATCCTGTAGAAATACAAATCAGAAGAGATTTCAGAACCAGTGTGTTATAGGACAGTACATGTTGGATTATTACTGTGTAATCTTCAAGAGCAAAGTGGTGCATTTTCCTGTTTTACAAGGCTCTAAAAAGTGAAGAGATTCTACTTAATCTATTGTAAAATTCTTCAGCATTTATTGATTTTGACAGTTCAATAAGCTCCAAGTAACATGGAGCTATCAAACAACTTCACACATGCCAAAATAATATAATATAATATAGAGAAACCCAACACTAAACACACTTTATTTGGACAATAGCACTCATCAGATATAACTTCCCTCACAGCTGTAGATATCTGCCTTAAGCTTCCTGATATAGAAATATTTGAGCCGGTGCGAATAAGTCAAAAGGGCATGGTCTTTATCATCAAAAGCTAATGGCATGTCACCGGTACGCCCCTCTGTTTTGCTGACAATAGTGTGTTTGGAGAAGGTGTGTCATGGAGGGTGGGTGTGTCGTAATGTGGGTACAGTTCAAGACAAACCAGTTTAGGGCTTAATCAGTGAGTCTGGGGTTGAGCAGAAAATAAGCACAGTGACAAACAGCATGACCAGTTCAAGACAAGAATCTGATGAGAACAATGCCATGCTGAATATTACAACATTGATTTGTGAGCTTGTGTAGTGTTTCAGGTGAAACTTCCAGCACTGTATGTGAGAGGTCTCAGCCCACAGCACCACCTAGTGGCTAATGTATGTGTCGTTTCATTGTGTGGTGAATTCCATGTTGTTCTTCCACACTTACAGGTGAAGTTACAAAATGAGCAGGTCTTCGAATTACAAGACTCGTAAGTATTGAGAAATATCAAATAATAAAATGACAAAATCAATATTCAAAATTATGTTTATAACATTTTATAATACTTGTTGTTTATTTATCTTTTTATCTTTGAGGTGATTTCCTTTATTTTGTATTTAATCTCTAATTCTTATTTCATCTTTTATTCTTTTCATTATTATTTAGCCCTAAGCTCTCTAAACATGTGTAATATAAATATTTAAATCCTGAAATGTATTCTAGGACATGCAATTTGTCACAATATAAAAATGCACAATGTATCATATTTGTAAAGACATTTGTAAGAGTAAAAAAAACTAATCAAGTATAAAACTAAAATCATAACTGTTCACACATCAGCTTTTCTCATTTTCCAAAAACATTTAACTAATTGTAATAATGTAATGTAATGTAGTTAATATCTGCAATAAATGAAGTCTTTACCTGCTCAAAATATGTGTAACTGCTTTGAATATTTGAGCTGGAGACACTCAAGTCTTCCTTGTCTTGTGTTTGCAGCCAGTCTCCTGAAAGACAACAGCTGGATCAAAAAATTGGATGATGAGGATGAAGATGTCGAGTAAGTCATGTGGACATAATGGCTGAAACACAGATAAAATATTCAACACTGGAAAAACCACATACATCTAGGAAACGTCATAACTGTTGGGTGTGACTTGTAGTTCATATCTCAGTTTACCTTCCTTTAAAAAACAAGAAAGCCTAGAGATGACGCAACACTATGTCTGGAATGGACATTCCAGACATAGTGTTAGTGTTAGTCTTAGTACTGATAGTATGAATGAATTAATTTGTTTCTTTGTTTCCTCCTTCAGCCGAGACCCAAACTTTGGCAAAAGTGTTCTAAGCCAGGTCAAAACCGATGAAACTGTGAGGTAAAACAAACATTTCAACTTTTATTCAACTAAAGGACAAATTAATGGGAAACTATCATTTACAGTGGCACCTGGGTGTAATGTAAATCCTTTTACTTCATTGTTTTTTGCTCATAGTTCAGAGGGTGGAGAAATAAAAACCACTACAACCACAAGAAAATCATCATCATCGTCATCTGTGCAGGCTCTCAGCAAGAGGTATGATTTTAGTAAACACTGTGGTATCGTTTTATTATTCTGATGCTCAAATGTTTTTCATAAACATGTGAATGAGCAGAAGCTTTGATTTGGATTTTTGTCATTGCAGATTCGGCGGAAGTCAGGATGATCTGAGCAGCAGGTCGGTACAGTATTTTTACAGTATTATAGTTTTTTTCCTCTGTCGATACACTGTGCAGTACTGTGACAATTTTGCGTGATACTTTTTTGCTTCAATTCTTCGTCCTAGTCATGAAACTTTCAGTAGCTTTAACCAGAACTTTGGCCTAACGATCCTTTTCTTCTACCAGCAGTACCCTCCCTTCCAGCAAGACTACATCCTCCTACACCAGAAGGTACATTACAATAATAACACAACTAATGTACAATATCTTGCTTTTTTTTAAATCTTTTTTTTCTTTACCAAATCATCTAAACAATCTGCCTCTTTGTTGCAGCACATACTCATCCCTGAAGTCTCCCACTACGTATGTAAAGCTCCAGTCTATTACACACAAATAAAAAAACAATAAATACAATGTGTAATTTTGTATTTATCGTCTCACAACAGAACTACCACATCCAAGACTACTGTGACAGAGTTCCCGAAAACAAGGTACTAATACTTGCAAAAGAAACTAAAAAAAGGAACAAAAACGATGTATTTTATTTAAAAAATGTTAATTTATATTGTATTACTCCTTCTTTAGTACCAGAACCTCCTCGGTCTCCAAGGATGGCAAAACCACTGAGACCACCACCACTACCACCCAGAGTCTTAGGTAGACAATACAACAATATTAATATCATCTGAGCACACACTGAGTCTGTGTCAGTTTAATCACAACTGAGTTTTTTCTTGCAGATCCCCTGGGATTAAAAGTCCCACCATGACTGAGAGGTTCGCTGAGCGGGTCAAGTCTTCAAGCAAAGAGTAAAAATATACTTCTATATAATCAGTGGTGGAAGAAATACTCAGATTATTTATTTAAGTAAAAGTAAAAGTACAATAATGTAAAAATACTCCAATACAAAAACAAACTTCTGAATATAAAATGTCTGTAAAAGTACTGAAGTATCGTCTGCTACATATATTTACATTCATTATTCTCTATTATTTTATCAGATAAATGTAAAAAGTACAATATCTTTTACATTGAGAGGAAGAAGTATAAAATGTGTAAAAATGTAAATACATAAGCAAAGTACAAACCTGACAATTGTACTTACAGTATGTAACATCTTTTCACACAGACCTCAGTACGCAGGCTACTCACCTACCAGAACAACCAAAGTGACTGAAAGAACTGTCAGCAGAAATGAGTAAGATGTTGGCAGATATCGGACATTCATAAAAAACATATTATTATATCACAATGCAATTTAAATGTATACATCACTTACAACTTAAACTGTATTTCTGTGCAGTGCGGAGGACAACCTTTTCGACACGCTCATCCCCTCGTCGATAAAGGGTGATTTCTCCCCCACAGACAGGTGACATTTTAATGCAACAAGCCTTGAAAGATTATTGATCATGACGCCAAGCCAACAGAAATGATATACCGACTTGTTTTTTTTCCTTCACAGCAAAACAACTGTCTCCACCATTGAGGCTGTGACAGTGAAAAGCAGCACTGACACTGAGTGAGTCTTATCGCATACTGTGTACAGGGGAGGCTGTGTACCATTTTGGTGACGTTATATTCAAGTTATATGACAAAATCCTCAAATGTGTGTAAATCCGCCACTGAAAATAGTCCCCAACAAATGCACCATACTCCTATTTGAGTAACGTAGCTAAAACTACAGTGCCCACCCGATTAAGGAAACTGAGACATTTGAATAGGAATCAATGGGCTGGGGGTTGAGTGCCACAGATAAGGTAAGTCATACAATACTTAGTTTCATGGTATTTGTTGACAAAATGTAAAGTATATAGACTAATGTTGGCCTTGTCCTTTCAAACTATGACTTCAATAAGTAAATCCTCTTTGTACTGTGATATCACTGAGCCTATACATAATGAATGTTCAGCTCCACCTCTAGAGACATGAAGGCTAATTGGAGGCCCAGATGGCCTGTAGGCGTGTGAATAGTGTGTGATTGTACAGTGTGGTCTTGCAATGCCTGGAGCCCCCTTCAGTGTGTCGTTGTGCCTTTAGAGGATAACAATGGATAGATATAATAATGACTTTTTAAGTAATTTTATCCTACCAATAGTGTTGTTTTTTAAATTTACATTTACTCAATTTAATACGCTTACATGTTTACATCATTTATAAGTTCACCTGTATTTCTGTGCAGTGCGGAGGACAAGCTTTTCGGCACACTCATCCCCTCAAAGATCAAGGATGATTTCTCCCCCACAGACAGGTGATTATTGTTTTATTCAACAAGCCTAGAAAATAAATTACATTAATAATACGTCCAAGAAAGCAATAATTATATATTGTAATGAGGTATATTTTTCTCTTTACAGCAAAACAACTATCTCCAGTACTGAGTATGTGACAGTGAGAAGCAGCAGTGATGTGTAAGTTACTGCACGAGAACTTTTATACAGTGACACAGATATTAAATACCAGGAAGTCAGATACAAATAATTTGTCTTATTTTGTTTTTTTCCCCAGACATGACACTAAAACTATTACCACAACAAGGAATTCAGCTACGTAAGATATATTTTTTAATGAATGAATGAAAAAGATTTCTCTCATAATTGCCATATATTAATGACATTGCTGTCTTCACAGGCCCGAGGATGACCTGTATGGCACCCTCCTGCCTAGATCCATTACCTCTACATCCAGTCTGTCTTCTCCTGTCAGGTGAGATGCCTCAGTGAATAACTTTTCACAAAACACACAACCATTTTATTATCCTGTCATTGAAATAACTACATTGTCATTGTGTCAGCAGCAGCAGCATCACAAAGAGAGAGATCATCACAGTGGAGAGCAGCAGAGGGTGAGTGCTGGATTTAAATCATTAAGATAGTGCAATGGTTATTTGCATATAGTTATCCCACTTTCTTCTGACATTGTCTTTTGTGCAATTTAGAATAGAAAGCCCAACTCTGTCATCGCCATCCTCCAACCACAGATCCACCAGGTAAACATGCTGACTATTAAAGTTGGATAAAATGGGGGTTGTTGCCATCTGAAGAAAATTGTCTGATTAAAGAGAAAATGCTAGTACAGTATGTACAGTATGATCGCCTGTAAACAACTCCAGATCAGGTGGTGATGTGTTGATAGATTATTAAATATAGTTTTCAAATCCAAAATATAGATAATTTAGATTTAATCTATCTACTGATTTTATAATGAACATAAAAACACTATTTAATCAAAAGCTTGTTTCATTTACAATGACTGAAATAAAACATTTGGCATGAGATAATGGCATTTGTATCTTTTATTCATTTTACACATCAACAAACACTGTTGACCTATCTACTGTACTTTGGTGCAACGGTGCTTTGAGCAAAATGCTAACATCAGCATGCTAACATGCTCAGAATGACAACACTAACATGTATAATGTTTAGCATGCTAACATGTGCTAGTTAGCAATGAGCACAAAGTGGGGCTGATGGGAATGTCATTAGTTTAAATTAGTTAAGAATTAAAAGCTTTATTATGACAAATGAAATAACAAACAATGAAAATAATGACAATGTTCAGTATCATATCCAACTCATTCCTTTACCTCTTTGACACACAGCTACAGCTCGTACAATGATGATCTTCCCTCCACCCGCACCTCCTCCTACACCATCAGCACCACACCCAGGTAATCATTTGACTATTATAAATATCTCTCACGCTTAAACACACAACCCTTGCAGGAGGGTCTCTGCCAATACAATCAGATGTATCTCTGTGTGTACAGTGAGTAAGAAATATTTTAAATCTCACATTTCATCTGTGGTTTATTTTGTCTTTGTATAGTTATGAGTACAGCAGTATCAACAGTCCCACCAGCTACACCACTAAATCATACAGGAGCAGCAGGTATTTCATGATCTTTAACATGACTGGGTTTAAAATTAGTGTACAAACATTATATGGGACTAAACCAATACTCTTATGGAAACTGATATCTGTGTAACTCTCACAGCAGGTCAGATGACGTGACGGCAGATCCAATCTACTCATCCTCCATTAAGAGTGTGTATGGATCTTCTGAGAGGTAGGAAAAGTGATACAATGCTCTTTCTTGTCACAAATAATAATAATAAGAGTCTACAGCCATATTAACGGCACGCGGAGGCTGTACTTAGACACAGTGGTGCTTTAAGCTCAAGGCTAATGTCACCATGCTAACATGCTCACAGTTACAATGCTAACATGGTGATGCTAAGCAGGTATAATGTTAGCCATGCTCACTGTCTTAGTTCAGCATGCTAACATTTGCAAATTAGCACAAAAACACATACATCAAAGCCAGTTTTTGGTCACGACCCAAAGTATTGAACAAACTGAAATGTTGACTTCATGGTGGTGCTACTTGAAAAGTTAAAGGACCAGTGTGTGTGGGATTTAGTTGCATATAGTGGTGAGGTTGCAGATTGCAACCAAATAAGTATAACTCCGCTCACCACTTCCATTTCAAGCGAGTTGGAGAACCTACGGTGGCCTTCAGGCAACATAAAAAATGATGCATATTATATATATATATATATATATATATATATATATATATATATATATATATATATATATATATATATATATATATTAAACTGGTGCTGAAGGCGCTAGAGGGAAAATACTTTTTCCTAGAGTTTTTTTTGTGCCAAACTACTGTTTCCAAGGGCAAATAATTAACTTAGAATGTATAATGATATTCTTTTAATACTGTAAAACACTTCTGTCCCATACAGGGCGGTGCTTGAGAAAGACCTGTGCAGCTACTGCCATAAGCCTTTCACTGGTGACGCCAAGATGGTCCTGGATGACATGAAGATCAACTGCCACGCTACCTGCTTTAAAGTGAGCAGATTAGTTTTCAATTAAAGTCAGCAACAAACAGTTGTTGTAGAAGAAGTATTTAGATGCTTTATACTTCAATTACTCTATGCACTATTATTATCCATTTTAATATTTACATCTGGGCTTTGCCTACTGTGACATGTTAAAGCGTCTTCTGTGAAATTGTATTTGTAGTTTCGGGAAATTACCTGCATCTTTCAACCTAACTTACACCTGACTGTGTCTCGTTCCTCATGTGAGAGTTTGTTTGTGTTTTGGCAGTGCGAGGTGTGTAACGGCAATCTGAGTAATATGAAAGCTGGTGACAGCATGTGGATCTACAAACACATGGTGCACTGTGAGAACTGCTTTGAGGTCACCAGAGGTAAAATAAAAAAATTATAATAAAAAAATAAGCATAAATGTAAAATATTTATGTTAAATATATATATTTGCTGAAAACCCATGATTTAAATTATATATTTTTTATTCCACAGATAAATGGCGGCGCTGAGTTTCTCCCAAGCCTTCCCTCAAGATGAAGTACATGGGATTTGAGATAAAAATGGATTGCTGTTTATCAATAGGTTTTGGGTGACATGGTTCTTGTGTTTTTACAAGCTGACAAAGCTTTATCTGGGTGTTTTGACAAATGACAGTTACATTATGACTATAACCTTTTAGTGTAATGCACTTGCAGCTAGCTGTAACTGTGTGATTGACTTTGTGAGTGCTGTCTCTGTATCTACCCCTTTTCATAAATTAGAGATAGCTCTTCTGATATTCTCTTAAGTCTGCAGCCTTTAAGGGGACTCTTGTGTGTAACATGAAAGTAGATATTGCAATATCTAGGGCCGGGGGCTTTTTCTGTGTGCAATAAAGGAAATCAATATAGCGTTATCTAAAAGTGTCCATTTTTTTGGTGTTTAGCTGTAAGTATATGTATTTTCTCTTTACTTTCAAGAAATGTTCCATTTGAAATATAGTGGAATAAATATAAAATTGTAAGAGGTTTGTTCTTTGACGAAATAGAATATTTCTCAAATTTTACTAATTGAATTGAAGTTCTACAGTAATTATTTAATTGGTAATTACTTTATATTAATCAAATATATCATGAATTTATAATTAGTTGAATAGGTTGTGTTTAATTTAAGAAAATACATTTTTAATAATGTACAAAATGTATTTTCTTTCTTAGATGTATTTTATATAGCGAGTAACACGTGGTTAAACCTTTTCAATGCAGAAGTAGCTCCCATTTGAGTTAAAAAGACACTGAGGTCATGTCATGTCTCAGAACTTTGTGATAATTTGGGGGTTTTAGGACCCTTGGGTTGCACTAGCAAGGCCTATCACTTCATAAGTTTGTGTGTAGCCAGGGAAAGGGCGTGCTTCAGCGGGACTGTCGATAGAGTGCGGCGAGGAGCAAGAGGGATCCGATCCGGTCCGATCTGCAACGGTCCTGGGAAACATCCTTCAAGGTCTGGTTCACCAGACGAGGAGGAGCTGAGGAGGATCAGTGCGCAGCGAGGAGCAAAAGGGATCCAATCCGGTCCGATCTGCGGGGAGGCAAAGCAGCAACTATCCTGGGAAACATCCTCCCGTCAGTGCGCGGCGAGGAGCAAAAGGGATTTGGAGTTGGCATTTGATCTCTTCTGTAAGAATTTCGTTAAGAATAGACCGTTGGTCTTTCATTTCTTTCCTGAGCTCAGTTCTCCCTGTGTCTCTCCATTCTTCCAGGCTAGGTGATGCCATGGCCGGTCGTGGCTGTGGCCCTGGAACACGTAATGCACAGGCAGACTCCATCTTTAGTTCAGTTTCTAAAGCTCTGACTTCACTAGACACCTCACGGAAGGACATTGTAGGATTTCTACGCACCTGTCGTTGAAGTTCCTGTTGTACCATATCGGGCTTCAAACCAAGGACAAGCTGGTCTCGGATAGTCATCTCGTCATGGGCTAAGCCAGCTGGTTCACCTTCTTTCCATTTGTGGAATATTTCACGGATCCGAAGAAGGAAAGAAGCAGCAGTTTCCTCTTCCTGTTGGTAGCATTTGAAACACTGTGCCCGAAGCTGGGCTACTGGGGTTACACGTCCATACAGTCTTTTTAACTCCTGCAGAATGGCTTTACTACTTGAGAATTTGGTGGGGTCAAGAAGCCCTTTTTTGCATTATCCTCGAGTGCCCCAAAAATAAAATCAATTTTCTGTTCCTCATTTAACCCTTGTGCCCTCAGCATCGCCTGAACCTGCCCATGCCATTCAGAAAAACACATTTGACCTTTGTCACCATTAAACTTTGGGTTCCATGGAACACCCATAAACCAAGGCATCACCATTGCATTTACCACAGGCTGGCTTGCAGTAGTATTTCCCAGCCTGCCCCCATTTTCTGGTGACACACTAGGGCTTGCAACTTCATATTCATTATCTTCCATTCTGCACTGTATGGTGTGGAAAGGGAATCCGAACCTTTTAGATAAATGTGATGTTATCGGGCTACTCTGGTCCGTTACATATGTTTCAAAGTTAGTAATATTAATTTTTTTTAGAATGAGGGGAAACAATTATGTTAACCTAACAGATTGTTAGCATAAATCATTTATTTTTTTGTAAAATATAATTTTACATTTTTCAGTTTACGTCATTATCAACAGCATTTTATCAAGTGTCAGTTTAGTTAGTAATGTACATTATTTATCATAAAACCTTTTACTGTTTAATCTAATCTTATCTCTGGTTCATAATTTAACAAGCTAACGTCAGTTAGCTAGGTTTTGTCAGTTAGCTCAGTTAGCTTTGCAACAGTTAGCTACGCCTTACAGTTAATGGATATACATATTTAATAACAATCATCTTTTTGTAAGACGCTTTTTAGAAGCAATATATCTGAGTTTAGCTATCTTTTGGCTACTTAAATAAATGAATAAAATATTTGATATACCTCCACAAGGATGTCTTTGAAAGAGCATAAAAAATGTTCATTTAGGAAAAAATGAAAATACAATAAAAATATTACTATTAAATAAGTACTGCACATATTTATTCAACCAATCACAAACATATTTATTTATTTCTGTCCATAATAAATACTTCCCCAGCAGTGGTGTGATGGGAGTTGAACTCTAAACTGCTGACCAATCAGATTGAGGCTGTGCAATCATCCCAGCAGCAGCGGCAGCAGCATCAGTGTGTGTGCAGTAGTAGCTTTAAACGGGGGAATCTGGACACCCTCTCTGAATTGAATAGGTCCCTCTGCAGGCAGGCAGGCCGTGCTTTTCTGTCCCTCTCAATGTGCTTTTTACCAAATGGAAGCAGAGGTGTTGAACCCCCAGATGATGGCAGACGTCAATGGCAACAATAAAATCACCAACCCGGAGCTGGAGGTGTTAAAGCTTCAGGAATTAGTCCGAAAATTGGAGAAGCAAAACGAACAATTGCGGACTAGAGCTAACGCTGTAAACAATTGCTCCATCGGCCCTCATCTCCAGACCTCGTTATCGTGTTCGCACGGGGGTACAACGTGTCCGAGTGACAATTTCTGCAGTAAATATGGCATTTCAAGTCCGACCCAGTCGCATTTGTTTCCCCCCGGACTCGGAGGTTCAACGGAGGAACCATTCGCGTATTTTCAGCCCAGCTCGGTGTGTCCTGACGCCGCTGAGGAGGACAGCGTCGCCGTTGGAGATACAACTGTTATGGATGAGGTTGATATTTTGGACCTCAACATCGTGCTCCCAGTCGGAGAACCTGATAGCTGGTAACGACTCTGTTTATATAAAGCACTCTCATGCAGCCACATACATATATGTGCATTTGCAGTGGAAATCAGTGGTGTGTTCTTTGCATCTGTTTCATAGGCCACAGGATTGGACTAGCCACAATTTTGTGAAATGATGTGTAATGCCACACTGTCATGTATCCTCTTATTGATTACAATATTGATTCCTGTAGACTTGCAGACACCAGCTAACAGATTGGCTCTTTACAGGAGAAAAAAAAGAACAAAAACAGATTTGAGACAAGCTGTGGGCATCCCAGAATGCACTGTGCTTGTAGTAGAGGTATCTTTTCAGAGTAAGAAAGCACTGGTATGAAATTAGAAACAATGACTCCCTTCAGCCTGTGATCAAACAGCTCAGCTTTGTGTGTAGTGTTCAGCCCCAGGCTGAACTACTTTGATGCACTATATCTGCTCTTCTGACTTAGGTTGCTCACACACTGACATGCTGACTACTGAACCGTTTTCATCTTTTTATATCAGATGTGATGATGTGGAAAATGTAGCACAGAGCTGAATGTAGCACCAGCGTATATCCTCACTCCATTTAACACAATTGACCCTCAAGTCAATGTATCACCATGGCCTAGTTGCTGAATAAAAAGTAATTGCTCTGCTTTGTTTGTAAGTGACACATCAATATTTGTGCAACCCAGTTTAGTTCATTTTTAGGAATCTTATCATTCCAGTGTAGCATAGTCGCACACATCTATATTAATAATATAACTTGTTTTACCCTAAAATGGGGATCCAGTTTCCAGGTGATAAACTCTTTCTTTCAGTCTTTGTCTGGCCGACGTACAGGCTGCAACAAAAAAACAAAAATGTGTCTTTTGATTATTTCCTTGGTTATTTATGAATTATTACTGAAATAATGAAAATGGTCTATTATAACACTAAGATGGCATCTTCAAAAAAATGTTTTATCCCAAACCCCACAATTGTTAATTCACTGTCAGTTATGACAAAGAAAAGCAACATCCCCTTAAATCTTAGAAAATGAAAGCAGAGAATATTTGGGGCGTTTTGGTTAAAAAGTGACTGACAAACAGTCGGTTAATTCTGCACTGATTGTCTAATCTAATAACTGACTAATCATTTCAGTGCTACAAGTATCTACAACCCACAACCTGTGTTTCCCAGTAGCAGTCACATACTCGCATCCTATATATCACAGCATCGAATAAAGCCGTCATCACATGCATTTTTATTACACACTGTAGGGTTCACAGCTTATGTTGTCGCCAGTAAAATGGGAACTGCTTTTTGTGGAAATGTTGAACTTCTAAGGTGTATTGTCATTTGGACTTTATGAAAATCATTCCCTTTACACAACATCTGCAAAGTCATGCTTGTCTTTCATCTGAGAAATATCGCCGCTGTAAAAAAATGTACCTCCAGAGCTCTCTCAGCTCAACAATATGGGCTATGCTGTAAAGGTGTCAGGACTACATTGTGGGTTGTGCTGTGTGTTGCAGGCTGTATGTGAGTCCCAAAGCCAAGCTGCAGGGTGAGAGTGTCCTCAGCCCTCTCCAGTGGTGCAGGCAGGTACTGGACCACCTGGGGCCCGAGGTGGAGCTGGCTAAGATGACCCTCTGTCACAGACTGGACCAAGGTACCTACTGTGTATTTACCACTCATATTAACAGCCTTCATCTGCGGCCACATCTGAACATCTGTCTCTCTGGCTGCTGACATGTGATCATAAGCTGTGGCACACATTGACCGCAAAATGTCTCCACATGCAAAAGGATTTCAGCAGCAGTTTGTGAGCCGTGGGAGCGTTTCTCTGCACGCAGCTCCGTGGTTTCTCACCATTTGGACATTTTTAACTCACTCTCTTTAAATTTATGGGCTTTTAAGCACCTCAGCCGACTTCCCACAGAGCCATTATTTTCTGTGGTAGTTGGAAGGACTCCCATTTACACATATCTCCAGAGTATAATGAAGATCAGTTTAAGGGATTTGCTACTCTGTTGATATAAAGTAAAAAACTATTTCAATTTAGAGGAACTCACGCCGTGCTGTTGGATCGCACCACACTGTGTTAAGTGGAAAACAGTGTAGAGGGGATTATAAATAAAGCTGTAGTCAAAGTATCACCATTACACTGCACCACCAACAAGTGGTTCTACATGCACATATTTCCATCCTCAACAAAAAATGTTTAAATTCATGCTTTTTTTTGTTAAATATTAAGAGAATGCATTTTTAAGAAATATACTTATTCACTTTCTTGCAGAGAAGCTTGATACCACTCTCATGTCTGTCTCAGCTTAGCTTAGCATAAAGACTGGAAACAGCTAGCCTGGCAGGTAACCAGTGGTGAGTACAGGAAGTTACTGTTCCCAGCAGATAAATAGTCCACATAAAATCCCTTAAAGCCACAAATTGTTCTCTTTACGCTTTGGTTTAAAAAGCTTTAGAGGTGTTGGGAGGTGGATTTTTTTACCGTCTGATAGAGCCAGGCTAGCTGTTTCCCCTGTAGCGCTCAATCACTTTGTAGTGGCCAAGCCTAAACTGTCCATCGTAACATGCCGACATTTTCACTAATACCTGTGCGTGTTGGTCAAAAACAAACACTTATATTACAACAAATATTACTGCCTTCTCTTCAGGAAATGGCTCCTACAAAGTATATTTACGTGCACACTAGTGTCCTGGTTTTGGTCATATTTAGAACATACAGTAACATTTACATGGAACATAGTACAACCTGGTTATTCAGCCACCTGTATACAACATGCTTATAACATCATCCAGGTTGCTGATGGTCCGGCCGTAGTGTGTGTCCGTTTTTGACGACTCACATCACAAACATCTGTCATTTCTGAGTCACCTCATCCTTTGAAGATGAATCCAATTTGTTTTTAACTGGATTTTGCTTCTCCATCTAATAATCAGTAATGGACAAGAGTAAAGATATTGCATTACCACTTTCATTTTCACGACAGCATGTAGACTATTGTTACATAATGTGTTGTATTTCTGACTGGATATGGCGTTTACATGCACACACATAACCAGGATACTGGTGTTGCTACTAAAGGACATTTGCTACTTGCCACTTGTTTTTTGGATGTGTTGCTTTTACAGTTTCTACACTCATGCACAGAGTTATGGTTTCCATGTAAACCATGCTTACATTAACAGGGTTGTTGAAGCAGATTTGCTCAGCACTCGCCGCTCAAACAGGCTGAACGCATAAGTATATACTGTGTGTACGGGCCTATGTGTGTGCTTTGATTTAAAAATGTAAAAAAAAGAGTTTACTGAGCTCAATTATCCTCATATTGGGGATTTGTTGTGTCCAGACTTGAATTCAATAATGCAGATTTGTTAGTGTTTGTTCGGATGTTCATTAGTGTGAGAGTGTGTGTGTGTGTGTGTGTGTGTGTGTGTGTGTGTGTGTGTGTGTGTGTGTGTGTACGGTTTAAGGTCTTCTTCTTATTCTAAAAGCTGTATTCAGTGAAGGTTGGCTCTCCTCCTCTGGGTCATGAATACATCCTTGTCTCTGAGCTCCAGTAGCTGTTGTTTGTGTAACTTGCTGTGAATGCTAGTTTTACCCAGAAGCAGTTGAGACTAATTGTGTCAGGAATGCCAAATGCTCCACTCTGTCAGGTGTGTGCCTCTCTGACTACCAATCAGTGGGAGTGAAATGTGTTTACACGTTGAACACACATTATCTAATGTCAGTCGTGTCATTACATGATTACAATTGAGGTTCAAACTGTAGCTACAGTAGGTAGTTTTACATGTTTAGGAATAATATTAGACACTAACACTCCGACTATATCTTTAAGAATTCAAAGAATATTTCTTTTAAAGCTGGAGTCCGGGACTTTCACATATAAATGAACGATCGTTACTTTCAAGCCCTGGCCAAACGAGGTCACACAATGCTAATTTAGCCTATCGCCGTCAGGAAAGGCTCTCTGTTTTTCGCAGTATACTGGAGTTGTGGTGTTTATGGCGACTTTCTGTGCCTGCAGGTGAGCTCACCGCATCTCCTCCGCCCCCAGGTGCAATCTCTTCAAGTCTTCCTGTGCACATTGTTTAACTTATATCCTTCCTCTTAACACAGAGTCAATTTTTTATCTGGAGCATCTACTCCAGAAATGTACTTCTGCCATACTCCAGAGCTGCTGCTCCTTCGTTATTGTCTCTCCCTGACGGTAATAACTCTCACTGCCAGAGGGGGAGACAAAACTTTGACGTGAACAAAGAAGTCCTGAGGATGGTTTACACTAGTCCAGTGGAAATCCTAAAACATCACATGTTGGTATGTACATTTAGGGGCGAGGAGCAAAAGCAGGCTCACAACAATAGTTAGCAAGATTATGCAGAACCTCCAAAGACAGCTGTTGGAGGTTTACACGAACCAGGAGGAAAACAACATTAATAGCTCAGGACTCTTCACATCCTTTGTTCAATTTGAAAAACAACCCTCAGGAAGACGACAGAGGGTACCCATAGCAACAAGAAACATCTTTAAGAGATCTTTTATTCCACCCTCTGTCATCTTACTAAACCTTTAATAAAGTATATATTATGACAGTGTTGTACCATGAAATGAACATTTTAAGCAGTATAAATGTAACCTCCACAACCCAAAGTAGGCCGTAGTAGATCTAATTCTAAATTTTGGGAATGGTATGTAGCCTACAAGCACAATCCCTGCTTATCCTGAGATCCCTCCAAAAAAATCTGTAGTTTAGCCCAATAAGCTGCAGTAGTAAGATAAACCTCGTCTTACTGTATCAGCCTCTTCTGTCCGAGCCGTGACCCAATCGTTTAAAACATCAATACTGATCTGGAAAAAGCAGATTAACATTTGGCCGGAGAGTGTTAAACTATAATCAATGTGCTCTATGTGAGTGGGTTTGTGTGTGTGTGTGTGTGTGTGTGTGTGTGTCTGTATGTGTGTGCTACATGGTGAAGCAATCAGACTAACATGTCCTTCGTTACAATCTTGTGTCCAGCTAAGCGGTGGCGAGGAGTCTCCTCCGTCCGTCCTTACAGCTGCATAGAGGGACTCTCCACCCTCAGCTGCCCCGTCCTGCCTTACACTAAACCTGCTGCACTAAGCGAGTCTCCAGGTAACACAAACATACACTACACGAGCATATAACCTCTGCTGACGACAAAGAGTCTGACACTCAATGACTTGATTAGTTTATCGACGGTGAAGTGGTTAGTAACCATTTTACAAACGATTGATAATTTTAGTCATTATTTGTAGGATATTAGTAGTAATATGTTTTGTCACGTTTCTTATCGTCTTAATTTTAAATGTTTTCTTTTAATTATTTCATTTTCTGGTGGTTTCTTCTTTTGCACTTTGTCTCGATGCTTTTGATGTTTTATGTAAAACACCTAAATGGTCTTGTTACTGAAATGTGCTATATTTATCAGACTTGCCTAGTCGTTGGCTCTGGGGATGGCAACGTCAGTCTGTGGGTTGGTCAACCACGCCCCTGACTGAAATATAAAAACAAATATTGCATTTAGTACCATGAAATTTTGTTCAGACATACATTGGCCCAAGAGGATGAATCCTGATGATAACTATGTGATTGATTGGCACAGAATGTGGTACCTGCATTCATGCCCCCTCTAGGGTTACCATCAGGTAAACACTTTAAATTGTCCGATACTTTGGTTTATGAATGAATGCCTGCAAAATATTCCTTAGGTGTACTTCTTTTTAGCATATGTTAGCATGCTAACAAGCCAAACTAAGATGGTGAACACGGTAAACATTACCTGTCATATCAATGTCATTGTGAGTATGTTAGCATGCTGACTAATAGCATAGCATTCAAAGCACTACTGTGCCTAAATATAGACTCATACAGCCGCTAGTATGGCTGTTGACTCTTAGTCTTGTTCATTTTATTTTATAACCAGGGTAGTTTCACTGAGTGCTGTTTCTTTTGGAACATTTGCACCTTGAGACTGCCGAGTACAACCAGAGTCTGATCTAATGGCCTCTGAACAGAGCTTCTTTTTGTATTTTCCCCACCCAGTTTTATCCTGCCAGTGTGGGGACTCAAGCCCACTTTTCTAACCTTCAAGCCACTGCTGCCCTCATTAAAAAAAATCTAACAACAACAACATAGCAACTAACAGAAACAGAAATGTTGACAGAATGTGCAAATGCTTGTCCTGGAGACATAACGATCTTTTTCCTTTAACCTCATAGGCATTGCTACTTTTCAAATCCAAAGTAATAAGAACATGGAGCCAAACGCATTTGTTGCTTCCAAAATACTTTTGGAGCTCACTATATCCACATAACCCAGATTCTTAAACAACCTGTTACTTGCAGTTTACAATCAGATTACATCAGATTCCAGGGAGGAGATTATCTGCTCATATCCTCGGACAGATGGACACAAGCAAGCTCAAACCCCACCAGGAAAAAAAAAAAAAAACCTCAGCCTGTTCATCCATATTTGATATTATGGCAAATGTCAGTGAGTTCTTGTTGAGCTTTGATTTGTATGTTAAAGTTATCAGTGATTGAATCTTCTCTCTCTTTTTCTGTGTGTTTCTCTCCTTCCAAGCTCCATTGATATCATCTGCTCAGTCCTTCCTCCAGCCGACTCTCCCGTTCAGGGCCAGCTGCAACCTCAGTGACAGAGCGCCCACCTTCCTATCAAACTCCAATCTCCACAGTAAGACCTCACGGACAATATGTCTTTTCTGCTCTGTCATTCATGAGTCTGTAATGATTATATAGATTTAAGCGTGCCATTTGCTATGGAAACGTCTGTATCACATGCATATCGTTAAAACCAATTAAATATATTGGTGACGTAGGTTTTCCTCTCCCGTGTGTTTTTAGATGTGGGGCGCCGGCATGCGGCGATCAGCCCCCAGTCTTCCGTGGACAGTGAGGTGGGTGTGTCAGAGCTGGAGGATGACTCCATCTCTATGAGCTACAAACTGCAAGACATGACAGATGTGGAGGTCATGGCACGACTTCAGGAGGACAGTGAGTTGACTCTATAAATGTCTTGCAGGCGCTACAGAGAGGGAGAGATAACAAAACGTACCCTTCATGAAAAAGGACTTAAAGTGTGAAGTACATCCCCGCTGTAAATGCTGCAGGAATGAGTCTTAAAACCTGGAAATTAGTAAGTTTAGTTTGCACTTCCCTCTTCTTGAAGTCGATGGGTTTTTCTAATGGGTTTTTGGTTAGATGCCTGACATAAGGTCTGTTGTTAACACAAGCTTAATAGCTTTTAACGGTTTTTTCTCTACAACATAAAATACATCAGTAAACACTCCACTCGTTAATTTTAAAGCCGTTGCTAACAAGTGGCTAAATGAGACCACAGAGGTTGTCGGGGACATTAAAAGTCATCACACCGAACACGGGGAAACTCATCTACTGTAGGGTTAGGGCTAGAAGAAAAGTAACAGTCTGGTTTACCGATTCATTAACTGATGGTAATGAATGAGGGGCATCTTACAGAAGGGAATATATCATAAGAGCACATAAGAGCATTGATTTGTCCCCCTGTAGGTCTCCGACAGGACTACGCCTCTACCTCACATACCACCACAGCCAGCCGTCGCAACTCCAGCTTCTCCTTACACTCCCTCAGGCGCAGTGAGATGGATCTGGAGGAGGAGGATGAGGATGAGGAGGACGACGAAGGGTACGACCAGCTTCCTCCTCCCCAGCCTCGACTGTTCCGCACAGGATCTATGCAGCGGGGCGGCCTGCCCCACTCCCACACCTTCTCTAGTTTTAGAGACTGCAGACGCAGCCCGACCACACCTCAGTTTTCACTCAGTGGACTCTCCCAGTACCTCGGACCCTCCAGCCTGACCACAGAAACACACACAGCATACAGGAATAGCACAGGTAAGATCACTAAATATCTTAACCTATCACTTGACTTCAAGAGGTTTTAATGAATATTAGTGTCCCAATTCGGACTGAAAGCATCTTGACACAGTTACCCACATTCAACATGTCCCTAATTTCTGTTTCTGTGTGGGCCAAGAAGGATTTAAAAATTGCTCTTGATTACAGGATTTAAAAAGCATCCTCATTTAGGGGTCAGTCAGTGTGTCAGTGTACTCTGTTCTATCAATTGCCTGACTGACAGATGGTGTAGTCTAAAAAGGATTTGACTGTCATGGTGATATTTGATTCTTTCTCCCTATTAGGTCTTTCACAAGCTATGCTTTTTTTAGTTTAATTAAGCAAATGGAATAGGAGGAATAGTTTTGGAAAATGATGGTTCTTTGCTTTCTTGCAAAGGTTTAGATGAGAAGATTGATACCACTCTCATGTCTGTACACTGCCAGCAGCCAGGTAGCTTAGCTTAGCACAAAGACTGGAAACAGCTAGCCTGTCTCTGTCCAAAGTTAACTAAATCCGGGTCATGTCTAGATTGTAACCATCGATTAGCCAAAATCTCACAAGATGGTTATGGTTAGCATAGGTTGTGAGTGTTACCATCTAGACACGACCCAAAATCCACTCACGGGCACTTCTAAAGATCACAAATGAACACGTTATATGTTGTTTGTTTGTGCAAAAACGTTTCGGTTTCACAGGAGGTTGTGTGCAGAATAATTTCTTGGCCGGAAGCAGTGACTTTTATATTCCTCAAAATGTCAAACTATGTTCGAAATGTGAGTGAAAAACTTCCAGAGCTCTAAATTGAGTCGACAACTACAATACCTGATGTGGTTTGTTGATATGGTTGCATAGACAAGCTACGAAGAAGCATGCCCAACCTGATCCGAGCTCCCAGCATGCCCAGTGTTCCCAGCATTCCATGCCTGGCTTCCCCTGTCAACCCACCCTCCCACGGCCCTTCCTCCTTGCCAATGATATCCTCCCTCCGGAGCAGCCAGAGCTTTGACTCATCCAGTGGGCTTGCACGACTCCAGTCCTCCAGTAAGACTCTTTTCTTCAAGTCTATGAATAAATCAGCCGTATACGGCTAATTTTTTTCATGAGTGAATATTGAGCGCTGTTTTCTGAAGGCATGGCAATTTCAAATGCAGTGATTGCAATTCTGTCACTGATGTTGGACTTCTTGCTCCCTTGCTGTGTTTCAGTTCCATCCCCAGGCCAGCTCACGCAGCGAGTCCAGAGCGTGGGGAACTTCCCAAACACTTCCCGACACCCAATAAAAGCCACAGCCTATGTAAGCCCCACGGTGCAGCAGTGCCCCACCTCCAGCTCCCTGTCCACCTCCATCAGTCTACACTCCATCCCCAGCAGTGCCGCACTGCCTCAGCCCCTCAAACACAGCAGCAGTCTGGTTCCACAGCCCCTTAAAGCCAGCGGCATCCAGCCAGCTGTCACTCGCAGCTCCCTTCCTCGCCCGGCCTCCTTTGTAGGAACAAGTGGAGTTCCACGTGCAAGCAAAATCACCCAACCCACACGCAGGTAAGAGCATGGGGGAGGACCAAAGTCCTGTTCATTCTAACTTGTTTTATGTTGTAGCCTGAATGAAACATTATTCAAAGGTTTTCAAAATGTGCTCTTTTGATTTACAGAATATGACTTTACAGGGCAAATATTTAAAGAGGAATTAAATGTTGTATGTGTAAATAACTATAGAATTTGATTGTTCTAGGTTCTGATATGTGAGAATGTGCCGCTTTTCTTGGTCTTATATTATAATAAATTGAATATTAGGTTGTTTTGAGCTGTTGCTTTTTGTTGTTTTCTGATGTTTCATAGACCAAACAATAAAATGTATTATGGAATTGGGGAAAAGCACAGGCGTTTAAAGGAATACTTCACCCTTAAATTGACCGATTGTACATCAATTACTCACCGTGTGTTACCTTGAATTCTTGAAAGAAAAGATCTCAAGGTTACCACGCAGTGAGTAATTGATATACAAATAGTCATTTTAAGGGTGAAGTATTCCTTTAAACATTTACACGGATTGTCCTGAGGGAGGTGCTATAGTTAAAAGGTCAAACGTTCAAATGCTAAATCACTTTGTTTATTAGACTCAAGGGGATGGTGCATGTTTTGATTTTATTTCATTAATAGGTATTTAATCAACTTCTTTCTGTCGACAGTTTGCTGACTCCTCCAAAGAGCATGGCTGCCCTGAGTGCCCTGAGGGATGGCAGCTGGAAAGATGGCTGCTACTGAACCCAAATAAACTGAAGTTCAAGAGGTGCACAGGGTAGCACTGCATGGGACCCAACTGATTTCAAATGTTGCCGTCGGGAGGGCCCGGTCTTGGTGACCCAATAGTGACTGTTAACATTTCTAAAGGGCTCTACTCTTCACTGAAGGCCAAAGTAGAGGCAGTACGGGTCCAGCAGGCTGGATCTTTACATAACTACCTGCTGTAACACAGACTGACACACTATGAAACCTGGCAATATTCTGACACACTGTTGTTAAATGTGAACTGGATCTTCTTTGATATGTGTTTTTGATTTGTTATGTGGATAGTTAAGGCTTTCATTCAACAGAATGAAAATTGCTCTGCAGTTGAAAGGATAAGGGGAATAAATAGCCCAAGCTTTTGTACATGCTTTGAATGATTTCTTACGACTAACTTTGCAATTATTGATTTTTGTCGGATATGAAGTTGAACATGGAATTTTGTTACATCCTGTGCCTGTTAAAATGTTGTGTAATTCATGTTATATTTATTGGCTGGACCTTGCAGCACTTTTGATCAGAATTATGATTAACACATTAAAGTAAATTATCTGCTTTATTTCCCAAGTAAAGCGTGACAGTCGTTAAAGTAAGTGCACACACATTATCTTTCTTTTTCCTTATTGTTTACACGAGAGCTAAGATTTTTAATGTTCTTTGATAAACATAATCGCTGCAATGATATTGCACAAAGAGCCCTGATGCTTTTTATGGATGACAAGAATTTAAAGAGGAGGTGAATTTTTAAAGTGAATAAAAGCCTTTCAAAACATTTTCGCATTTTTCTGTCTTTAATTTAGTCGACGTTGATGGTTTAAAGCAGGAGAGGAAAATATTTCTCAAAGGGATTAACCACAATGATCAAGTGCAGAAGGCTTTGTTACTTCACAGTGACAAGCTGACATTATTCGGTAATATTATTTGCCAGTTATATCATTTTTTAATGAAGATTTTATTTATTTGCTTATTTTAATTGATGTTAAAAATATTGCTGTACATTTGTTACTAAAAACAATATCAGTCACCAGTTCAGTCTAACCTAAAGAAGCAAAATCTTTAAATTTTAGCCCCACACACACAATTTAAAAGCAAAAGACCGTCTATTCTAATTGTCTATGGTTGTAAAACAATTAAGGCAGTGTTGACTTAAAGGTGAAGTGCCTTGAGCAAACAGCATTAAAGTCAGCAATGAAGTCCAATTACTCGTATTGAGTTCTCTAAATTATAATGGGGAGGATTTCTCTATAATTGTAGCACAGTTAACGTGTTTACATGGTAGCAGGTGATAGTGCTTTAACTGACAATTGTTAGCTCCACAGGGGAGCCTGGAGCTTAAGTGACTAATGTTTAACAGAGCAGTGTGTTGATGAGGAATCACCCCAGTAACGCAGAAACTACGCTCATTTGTGGCATACTGTACCATAAGGTGAGTGATTGAAAAGCTATTTCTTGCTATTTTGGAATTTAGGATGTTAAATTAATGCTTATTATACAGCAATCAATGATATTTGTGCAGATTAATTATTTTTCATAAGATCCCTTTGTTAAATTAGGTGTATGAGGACAGTTATTTAGTGTGAGCTTCACTGCGGATCTTCTGGAATTTGAAATAATGCCCAACAAAGCCCAAGAGGTATGTGTAATCTGTTTTTATTTTCACTTTCATGCATTTTAAATCAGCAAAGATATTCCATTGACACCTTTATTTAAATCATTTTATGTGATTTTGCATGTTTCTTTTGTTGTTTTTTAGGATGCTGTTATTAACCTGAAGACACTGCAGGACATTTCCAGTCAGCTTGGCTTTGAGTGGACAGTATTGGGGTACGAGCTTGGCTTCAACAGGACTGAGATTGGGCGATTCCACGCCAAATCTACACAGAAGAGTGTCCAGGCTAGGACCATGTTGGAAAGCTGGTACAGTGTGTGTGTGTGTGTGTGTGTGTGTGTGTGTGTGTGTGTGTGTGTGTGTGTGTGTGTGTGTGTGTGTGTGTGTGTGTGTGTGTGTAACTTGATGTTACGGTTAGATTTAGTCACTGTCTGTGTGCTGTATATTAAGTGTCGTTATACTTACATAATACTTCAACATTCAACATTTTGTGTTAGTTTGTTACAAATGTTACCTTTGAAATCAACAAGAATTGATCATTTGAAACAATTGCATTCTTTATAGATTTAAATATGTGCTGAGGACTTCTCATATAATAAGTGTAGTAAGATATTTCAGTCTTCCTGTGGTCTACTTGGCTTAGACTTTAGGGCTTTCTAGACACTGCCTCACTGAAATCATTAACTCTCTTCTGCTCCCTTCCTTGGCTTCAAATGTTTCTCAGATGTCCATCTATATTCACAGGTATGAGAAGTCATGGGAAAAGCCCAATAAGACCAAGCTGCTGCAGGATGGACTGGAGCGAGCAGGCAGACGGGACCTGGCTGAGAGACTGCACTGCCTCCACTGGGGCCATCAGAAGCTGAGCCATAGGGTTGAGCTGCCCTCGGCCTTCCCCTTCCTCATCACCGTCCACAAGACCATCCACAACCAAGACGCACTACGCAGGATCAACGACCTCAACCCTAGATACACTTAAAGCTGGGTTAAAATGCACAGACAGTAGATGTGGCATAGTCGCTATGCTGCACACGGCAAATAATCTCAAATAAATGTACGCAGTGTCATTGAACAAACAAATAATAAGCATGGGCCCTGTATATAGCCGTGCCACTTTTTGTCTTGGACGATTTAAAACCTTGCAATAAAGATGAAAAGCTCATTTTTAGGACTCATTTTTAATTATTTTTATTTAATTCATTTTTATTATAATTCTTTATTGAATTAATCGACTATACAGGCACATTATGTTTGTGTTCAGCTGGGTTCAAATAGCCCACATTACAGAATCTAAATGTGCCATGAACATGTATAAAGAAAGAAATATAGACAAGACAACAATAAATATAAAAGACAGATAAGCAAACGTCAGACGTCAGAGAATGATGGCACATGTCCTTTTGTTTGGTTGTTTTTCCCTACAGTTCTCTGTAATATGTACCAGAGGGGAGAAGCTGAAATTGGTTTTGGCAAGGGAAATGTAATAAATAGCCTATTTCACATGTGGTGGGGGTATCAGACTTAAATATTGATTGCAATTGGGTTAAACTAATCTTTTCAGTCACAGTCAAATATTTCTTGACCAGGAGCAGTAACTTCCTGGGACCTGCAAATAATATAAATTTAAATATAATTATGTCCTTTCTACTGAGTTTCTAATAACTGAATTTTATAATAATAATATCTTTAATAATATCAATAATAATAATAATAATAATAAAAGCACTTCACACAATCACTTTGTAATGTCTGTTTTTTTATAAATTATATATAAATAAACATTTATTTATTTTGTATTATTATTATTATTATTATTATTATTATTATTATTATTATATAAAATGAGTAATACTCCTATCCGTACATAATGCAAAAATATTGACTGAATAATTATTGTTTAATATTGGCATTCATGACCTTAAACCCTTATTTTGAATAAACCTTAAATTGACCCAGTTACACAAACCAATCAGAGAGGCGAAGGCTTTCCTAGCAAGGTTGTGTGCGCCAGAGCGGAAGTCAGGCAAGATTCCCTTCAAAGTAAGAGATTACATTTTTTTATTTTGGGTTAAAAAGCCAAATTGAGGTAGGGAAAAGTGGCAAACGTGGGGACTGGCACAATAATTATTCGATGATTTATTGAATTGGATATGGAGTGAAAACAAAGAACACTTCTACTTGAAACGGGGTTTTATTTTGGCAACGTCTCCCGGAAAATGTAGTTTCAATCCGCGGACCGTATGACACTCAAACAATCATCTGCATTCACCAGAAAAAATAGAGAAAATTGATACTACTCTCACAGTGACTCTCTTGGTATAATTTATGGACTATCCCTGATTTATTCTTGACATTATGATCAGTTGGAGGCCGAGAACTAGTGGCTTTCATACACACTGGTGACCGTTCAGCTGGTAATGTATTTTTCACATCTTATGTTTGATTTCCTTCTATAAACGGATGTTTCATTATCAGCGCACGGACCCTCTCGCGTTTTTCAAGTATGTCAACCGCATTACAGCGGGTTGTTTGACACCTTCGCCGACGTAAAATAGCAAAATTGCTCACTGAAGTTGCAGCAATGGCTTCGGCGCTGAGTTGCTTCAGTGGTCCCGAGGTGTTGGAGGACGTGAATCACGCTCGGGGTTTGATGGACGAGTTGAAATTACTGTACGACTGCCGGCTGCTCGGGGACGTTACTATCGGAGTTGAGTGTGAAGAGGAGTCACTGGAGCCCAGCGGGGAGTCAGCCAGCGGTGACATTGACCAACTTTTCCTATGTAGCCGCAACGTCCTCGCAGCTGCCAGCCCTTACTTCAAAAGCATGTTCACCGGGGGGTTAAATGAGAGCATGCAGCAGAGAGTGGTCATCCGCGGGGTGGACTCTGAGTCCATGTCTGTTATAATTGACTATTGTTACACAGGCAGGGCGACCATCACGGAGAGCAACGTCCAGAGGCTGTACGCAGCAGCCAATATGCTCCAGCTTGAGTACATCAGGAAAGCTTGCTCCAGCTTCATGACAAGGAGGCTGGACCTCTCCAACTGTGTGGGGATACTGAAATTTGCCGATTCGTATGACAATCCTGAATTGAAGGAGAATGCACAAGCTTTCATAGCCAGGAACTTTAGCCAGGTGTGTAATGGAGGGGATCTTTGTGACCTGGATCTGATGCAACTGAAGGAGATGTTGTCTCTGGACGCTTTGGATGTGGACTGTGAAAAGAAGGTATGCTCCGCTGCTTTGCAGTGGATAGAGGCGAATGCACCACAGAAAAGGGAGGATGCACTGCAGGCACTGAAGTGTGTGCGCTGGAACTTGTTCACCGAGACGGACAAGTGTTACCTGGAGGGCCTCATGGCAAGGCCTTTAATTGAGAAATACCTTGAAACTTTCTTTAACAGGTCTGCAGAGGACATATGCGGTATACCCGCAACTCTGGACTTAGCAAAACACAGAATAGGTGTAAATGCAAAAGAAATGATTCTCTTCTTCGGCCTACCCAATGACAACATAATGTGCTGCGACCCTTACTCAGAGGACCTGTACTTCATGGCTCCTCCTTTAGAAGACCTCAGCAGTCAGGATTACAAACGTTCCACCATGGAGTCCTTAATCGCCTGTGCCACACCTGAAAACAACTTGTACCTGGCCTCTCACCTCTCTAAACACTTCTGGCTCTACAACCCTGTGCTCAACAGCTGGCAGGAGTTGGCAGAGAGGCCGCTGGGGAGGATTCACTCTGGGATGGGCTACCTCAACGGCCATGTGTACCTTCTGGGAGGAAGAAATCCAGTGACTGATGCCAGACTGAAGGAGGTGGAGTGCTACAGCGTCCAGAGGAACCAGTGGACGTTTGTGGCTCCTTTGCCTCATTCTTTAGGTAAAATGCAGGTAGTGGCACTAAATGATCACCTGTATGTGGTGAACAAAAGGAGAATGCTATGCTATGACCCCAAGAGGAATCGCTGGCGCCACTGTGGATCACTGAGAAGGGACAAGCTTCATAAGGCGTGTGTGTATCAGGACCAGATCATCTGTGTGTGTGACATCCCTGTGGTGAAAGCCTACAGCCCTACCAGAGGGGAATGGAAGAGGCTGGGTGACATTCCCATTGACAGTCGTGCTCTAAATTACCAAGTCATCCAGCACAACAACAAGTTGCTGCTTCTCACTCAGACTTTACTGCAGCACAACAAAAACAGGGTCCTCATCCATGAGTACGACCCAGCCAGGGACACCTGGAAGAACATCATGGCAGTGTATGTGTCCACCCTGGGGCCTGTGTGTGTTTCAACACGCGTGTACCCGGCTTGCCTGGGCTCTGCTCACAGCTTCTCTACAGAAGAGGACGATGACAGTGGCTCCAGTGCCGACTGGGACTTTGATGGGTTGACAGATGCAGACTCTGACTCTGGCAGCTCAAGCTCTTTCTCAGATGAGAACTGGTAGTAAAATGTGCTACTGTGTCAAAGAAATGTTATTTATAATTTATTGGATTATTACAGGGTTCTATCCGCTAGAAGAGGTGACAGATCCAGATTAAAATCAGTATTAAAGCCAGCCATTTACAGTAGAAGTAGTCCATCAAAATCTTTATTTCACATGGATGTCAGCTTTCTCTAGTCTTGCAAATGATTATTTACTGAAGAGAATAAACTCCGCAGAGTTGGTTTCATAAATGCCAAGATACAAGGGCTTTGTTGTTGAATTTATATCATGTGCTGCCAGAATTAAAGACGGTAGGTCTGGTAGAGTCTTGTTTACACAATAACTCAAGAAAAATAGGTGATGTTAACATAACTGTTCCCCTATAGAGCCATAATTTACCACATTAACAAGGGCAGCTGAGTGAAGGTTACTCCAGAGATGTAGTATTGCACTTCCATAACATTGGGGGAAATAGCAAGAGACAGATTAACAAAAACTGAAGAACAATCAAAGCAGCAGAGGCTGTTATATTCTGACTTTTTCTCTCTAAGGTCGTCCTACATTTCCCATAATGCAGTGGTTTCCAAACTGAGCCTTTGGAATGAAAGTAAAGTTTAATATCCCTTTTCACAGCTGAGACGTTTCAAACGTGTCAAACACAGGTGTTACTAATGAGATAATTAATTGCTGGAACATCGTTAATGTTATTACTTCCACCTGTGCTCGTCCGTCAAAAATGTCTGCCGTGAACAAGGTCTGGGAATTTAATTCAAGAGTGCTCTGACGCTGCAATGTTTTAGGTAAAAGATTAACAGACTTTTGACGGGGTGGAAAACAAGAACTGGTGACGCTCATCAAGAAAAACGCATCAGTAAAATCCAAAGAATCCTGCTCTTCAGTTCAATGTTGATTATAATAGGAATGTGTTGTGTTCATGGTGTGTTACATCTCTGTTGGCTACATTTTTTTTAAAATTTTAATATGGCAAAAAAGAGTTTGGGAACCACTGCCCTTTATACTTGATAATGCTCCTCCAGAGCCACAAAAGACTTTATAGGTAACAGTTTGCACAGGCTGAGTAGTACTCCCCATGAATATTCACTTTGACGTGTTTGACGGCGGAGGGTCTCTTTTAATGCTCGGGGCTTGTGTTGTGTTGTAGAAAGACAGAATATACATTTCTATTTAGCTTGAGCACACCTGTTTTAGGATTAGGTGTAAAATCATTACTGTGACTTTTGGGACAGCAGGCAGTTCAAGTGCCTCACAGTTTATGACTTCAAACACATCAAGCAAAGGGCTTTAAAATTTGCTGTCCTTTTTTATGTTGTTGATGCACTTCAAGATGTCACACACACACCGCCAATGTGTGTGTGTGTGTGTGCACAAGCCAATGTACTGTAAGCTCACTCAGGTTTAGGCTTCAGTAAAAGCCTGTATGCCATGATTTTAATTTTGTTTTTGAGATGTAGTGAAATTAGGTGATTTTGGTGAGAAATTATACATTTTATGAAATTTATTTCAAAATATTTAATGGAGTGTATGTGTTTTCTTATCTATGAATTTTAACTTTAATAATCGGGAACCAAAATGTTTCACAAACTTGAGTATTATTTGGTCCTGATGAATTGTTTTAGTTGGAGGTAGGTTGTCTGCATGTAGCCTAATAAAACTGTTGCAAAGCCATCGTCCTCCCTAACCGCCCCGTTCACTCACTTACCAGTTTATTAGTTGTGTTGAAACAGTTTCTAATGTGTCTACTTTCATTTATTTAAATGTTAGAGAAAATATTAGAAATACCTCCAGTATATAATGCAATACTACAAACAGCCTCAGAAATTAACATGAAGTTGAATCAACATGTGTAACACTGAATATTATAACCTTCATGAAGGTAGGTTTTATTACAGGGGTGTTGTATGAGACTATTAGATAGTTACTAGTGGCTAGTTGTACCTAATAAACTGGTAAATGAGTGCTTAATGTCGTACCCTGATGGATAACTGAAGTGTTACATTTTTAGTTTTGTGTGTTTGAGTTTTTTTTATTGGACTTCAATAGTTGTAACTCACAGAAGAAACCATGATGCACTAATATTTCCCCACCCACAAACATTAGTTTTGTTTCGTAAACTCTTATCCAAAAAACAGCAAATTGCAAACATGCATAACACACCATGTATTTAATATCACATGAAAATGTTCTAGGTTTACACGTAAAGGGATAGATACACATTTGGGTATCAATTTGTAAATGTGAAATGACATTTGTAGATCGCTTCCTGATGGTTTGTGAACCACATGACATTTACTTCCCTCCTATTTGTTTCTACATTTTTGTCCAATTCATACCACAGGAGATCTGTAACCTATAACATTTTTATGTGAAATTAAAATATGTGTTTACAAAGTAAGTTTTGCGTAATCAAAACTGTGGATCACAACAAAGGTCCAATAATAAACGTCCATAAAGTAACACATGGTCTGGATTATGAAGATGTTTTTAGTGTATGTTTCAAATAAACATGTGTCTGATGCAGAAAAGCATTTGTGTGTATTTTTCTTTTTTTACAAACCTTTATTCAACTAGTTGGTGTACATAACACAAAGCACACACTACAAGATTAAGATATATTGTAGTATAAAGGTATTTATTTTACTATTATGCTGAAGTATACATATAGCACGGTTTGATTTGTTATTGATTTACAAGAATAATGACAATAATCCCATGACATGTCATGGAATTGGCCAGACATTAAATTAAAAAAATAATTAACATTGTTTTATTAAATAAATGATGATTAAATATTTAAATTGCATTTTGAATTAATTAAAAAAACAAATAAACGTGCAGATAAGGAAAACAAATTTGTTTCATTAAATATATATTTCTATATTGTTTTAAAAACCTGTTATTTTTTTTATTATTTGTTACATTTATTCAAGAAAAGGGGAAAAGAAGTGTGGAAACCAAAAATATTTTTACATTTCCCCAATAAAATAAATAGAATTGCCAACATGTCCTAGAAATGTGACTCAAATTGAAAATAACTTGAGGCACGGTTCCTGGTAATCTCGCGATGTTTCAGTGCCATTCACAGCCAGACCGCGAGAAGATGAGAGATGGCAATAGAAAAAAAACCTGAGGACGAATTTGACACGGTTTTCAGTCAAAATGACTCATTAGAGCTGTCTTCGCACCACGATTATGTGACTGCGCAAACCCGGATTTTCAAGATAATAGTCATAGGCGATTCAAATGTGGGAAAGACGTGTTTGACTTACAGATTCTGTGGGGGCACTTTCCTGAAAAACCCGGAGGCAACGATTGGGGTTGACTTCAGAGAGAGGACGCTGGAGCTCGATGGGGAAAGTATCAAGGTGAGAGGACCTATCAAACACACTTTAATGTCATACACATCTGAATTTGCTAGGATATTAACGCAGCCATCTGCCCGAGCTACGTACGGTTTATAACAAGTGGACACAGTCTGATCTGCAGCTTGTTTTCAGACATTGCAGGCTGCATGGGGATATAATGGTACCTCTGCAAAACATAGGCCTACCTCTTTAAAATAACCAGCCAGGGAGCACAAGAGATCAAAGTAATGTTCTTTCACTATTTCTGTCACTATTTATTGTTTATTGTGGTCAAATTGTTATTATTATTTCAACCGAAGTGATGTAGACAAACAATTGGCAATACAGCCCTGAATAAAGATAATGAAATGAAACACTATATGTAAGTCTGACTGGTCAGTAAGGTGTACAAATAGTATGACAGACCCACAAAAAGTACATATATAAAGTCACTCTAAGCACATAACGCCTACACACTGCTAACCCACAACCTACTCCAAAAAAGAAAAGTTGTCAGAAATCCATCATCTCAGGATAAACATATTGTATATAAGAAAATATAGAATTACACTAACCTTTAAATGTTACTTAGTCACATAAATATTTGTTTCTGCTGTGCCAGTTGCAGATCTGGGACACGGCAGGTCAGGAGCGTTTCAGGAAGAGCATGGTGGAGCACTACTACCGCAGCGTCCATGCCGTCATCTTCGTGTACGACGTAACCAGCCTCTCGTCCTTCGAGAGCATCCCTGAGTGGATTGAGGAGTGCAGGCGACACTGTGTGGGGCCCCTGGTGCCCCGCATCATGGTAGGCAACAAGTGTGACCTGAGGGACCGCCGGGAGGTCCCCACCACGGCTGCCCAGTGTCTTGCCGACAGCTACAACTTCCCACTGTTTGAGACTTCCGCCAAGGAACCTGCGGAGAAGGAACATGTTGACGCCATCTTTCTGACTTTGGCTTATAGACTGAAGAGCCACAAACCCCTGAGACTGAAGCAGCCGAGTGAGAGCAATATCAGGCAGCTGTGGAACCAGAGAGAGCAGGAAGCAGCAACTTGTCAATGTTGATGTCACCTCCCTCCTGTATGGATGTATTCAGTGTGTGCAGGTCATCACACCCTTCAGGATAATGTTGCTGTGAAAAGCAGCGTTTCTCCCTAGCGCTGAGACTGAATTCAGAAAGGCCTCTTATGATCATGAGATAGAAAATGAATAAATGTACCATGGTTTTACACTTTCCCCCTGCCTGATTCAAGGCATAGCTTGTGACAATATGGGCTTATAAATTTGCAGATTATTAAATCAACATTTCAATGAAATGCATGAATAGAAATTGAGGTAATATTAGTAGCTTAAACTGCACATAAAATCACTTTGAGTCAAAGAACAGAGCATTGCGGAGTGCACTTTAATACGTAGATATAGGAAATCAAGTAGCACTACATGTTATCTACAGTATTCAAAGCAGACAGTAAATTAGGGGACAAAAGAGATCTCAGTCTAAGTAAAGGGACCAATCAGGTGAATTAAAACTGTGAAGAAAACCGTGCAATCATTTAATTTAAGTTATGTTTTAAAGTGATATTTCAGTTCTTGAAAAATAAATGCAGCATGAGTTTTGGTGCTTATGCTGAATGTGTATTTAGAAAATATAAATATGAACATAATCAGCTTTGTGTCAGCTCATTCGCCTTCACAGTTCTTTAAGGAGAGCTCACCAATGATCAAATGTAGCTGTCTTTTGGGACAAAATGCAAATCCACTTAGTTCACTTGAAAAGCATCAGTGAATACACGCTCAGCTGTCTTTGAAAATCGTTATGTCGGAAGGCACTGAAGATATGAGATCAAATCACAACCGATTGATACTTTTGTTGCATGTATATGAACAATAATGCAAACACTTGGAGATTGTGACAATGTTAAAATGCAAATCAATAAAATTGTTTCTGGTTTCTGGCGTGTTGTTTATGATGAAAGCAATCTCAGGATTTTCAAATCATAATGTATAAATACCTAAATATGCACACACACATAATGAAGGATAATATATTTTATTTTACTTTATTTTATATTCATGGATGATGATAAGGCCTGAAAGACAGTAAACTTGTTTGCATTCATCTGTTCAGAAAACATAGAAATATTCAAGTGAAGTGAAGTCAATTTTATTTATAGAGGCCAATATTACAAATTTGCCTTAGTGGGTTTTACAATCTGTACAGTATATATCACTCTGTCCTTTTTAACACTAGTTTTAGAAGAGGAAAAAGTCCCCAAACCAAACATCTGCAATTCCATTATTATCATGTTAACTCCATATGCTGATGAAGATCATATAATATAACCGAAAGCTCAAAAACAGCATTTAAGGGACCTTGTCTTGAGTTTGTTTCCTCAAATTCATCCTAGTTTGCAATCTTGACTGGATTTGAGCGACTAGTGGACAATTTTTGCATAGCAATAGCTCGGATGATGTGTTCAACAATTCCTGTAAAGTAGAAAATAATGTCGTTCAACGTATTTGTCGCCAACTGTTAATGTTATATATGAAATATAAATAGTAATGCGATCTCTGAAACGAGATCAAAATGTCAATTGCGTTAATAAAACAATATTAAAAGCGAGACTTTACGTCAGCTCTCCATCAACTCTCTTTGGTATTGAGCTCGATCGATGATCATTTAGCGGCGTAGTTAAATTGACGAGCTTCCGACAAGTCTTTGAATGCAGCACACTAATCGAGCTGCCTGAATTCTTCTCCTAGCGTCGCTCTGCGGCCATGGTAACACTTTCCTCAACACTGGACCTCTGATTCAAAGAAACAACACAAACAAGTGCTTTTCATGCAGGTATGAGACATATTTTCACGTCCAATATGTAGTTTAAGAAAATGCTTTAGGTTGTTTTTGTCTACAAGCATGTTTAACGTATGCTGGGAGGATTAAGTGGCGTTTACGTTATTTATTGCTACACGTTTTGTTTTGTGTCTGTGGCCTAGCAGCTAGCTAGCAAAAGCTAGCATCGGCAAAATGACTGGGTGTAGACGAGACAAGAAGCTAATTTGAATAGAGGCTTGGTTTAAACGTAAGGTGAATTGCGATTTTAAAAAATGACAGTTTGATTAACCTGCTTTTCCCGGGTGTATGCTATCAGTCTTATTATATATAATAGATATCTGACTTTACAGCTGCACCATGCTGTAAACAAGTAGGATTTATAATGAGGACACCGAGCTTTGACCTACTTTAAATCGCTGTATCAATTATATGCCAACATTTATTGTTTCAATACTCTGTTAAATTATTAATCTGGCTTCCTTGTCTGTTCCCCCCCACATAGCTGTTATCCAGCATGAATTTGGCAGAGATATGTGACAACGCCAAGAAGGGCCGAGAGTATGCTTTGCTGGGGAACTATGACTCTTCCATTGTGTACTACCAGGGCGTCATTCAACAGATCCACAAGCACTGCCAGTCCCTCAGAGACCCTGCACTCAAAGTCAAATGGCAGCAGGTGAGTTCCCCCAAAACCCCTGAACATACCATCCTTACGCCAGTTATTAAAGCATCATTACAGGGGAGCTTGTGTTGTGACCACAGTCTAGCACTACACATATGGATTACACACTTTCCTTTGATGCCAACTCTGATTACATTTTTTAACACAATACTCTCCTGTTCGTGACCAGGTCAGGGAAGAGCTAAATGAGGAGTATGAGCAGGTGAAAGACATCATGGGAACGCTCGAGAGCTTTAAGTCAGAGAGGCCAGTTGACATCCTCGCCCCTCAATCCGGGGAGAGACATGAAGATCCAGCAGTGTGGCCCCCTCCCACCCCTGCAGAACACAGGTGTGTGTGTGCGTGTGCGTGTGCGTGCGTGTTCGTGTTCTGGTATTAGTGTAAAAACACAAGGCAGACTTTTTTTATGCATCACCCTGTTCTTGAAGACATTAGGTTATATTTTTAAATCCACCAGCCTGTCTTTACTCCAAACTCACAGATTGGGATGTAGGATGTACTTTGAAGTACAGAGAGACATATTTTGCATAATCTGTTTCATCCCTACCAACACAAAGTGACTCACCATGTTGGATTTGTTTTTTTACCGTCTGGTCATTAAAGCGGACATATCAAGCTTAACCTCCACAGACAGTTAGCAGAGCTGGTTTAAAGTTAATTTAAATCTCCGGGGACATTGGCACACTTCCTTATTGCACATGATCCTTGATGTTTCTGTCTGCACGTGTGTCCTTTAGTAACTCATGCGTATAGTTTTTTACTATGTGTTTGTGTCTCTGTAGGAATCCTGTTGCGGTAAAGCGCCCCAACACTGCAGTGAAGCACCATAGGAAGGACTCCCCTGGTCTGCAGCATCGAGGGGCAGGGCCAGGGGGCCGCAGTCAGGCCAACCCTAAACCAGACCGGCCAGGATCCAGAGAAGCCCGAGGCACAAAGGCCAAAGACGATAAGGTCCGACCACAGCACTTCATTGGTGGTTCAGTGGACAGATAGATGGATGAGTGAGGTCCTTAAAGGGACAGTTCACCACACAATCTAAAATACATATGTTCCTCTTCACTATAGTGCTATTTATTATTATTTTCTGGAAAGAGACATTACTGTTGAGGTTTTCTAAATAATTTTTTTCGCCACTTTGACGAGTCGAGTGCAATCTATTTCTATTGTATATGAGAGATGGCAGACTTCACTTCGCTCACACAATCGAAATTGATGAATAGCACTACAGGTAGGAGGAAAATATGTGTTGTAGATATTGAGGTGAACTGTCCCCTTTAGGAAATCGGTCCTTCTGTCCCTGAAAAACACCCAAATCTTTTCGTTTTCATTTTTCGTCATCAGGGGAAGAAAGACGCAGCAGGGGATGTAGAGCAGAGGAAGTTTGATGGCACAGGATATGACAGCGACCTGGTGGACTCACTGGAGAGAGATATTGTGTCCCGTAACCCTAACGTGCACTGGTATGGTATCATACACAGATTCTCACATACTCCTTTTGTACGTTTTGCTGTCGGGAAGGGTTTTTATTCTTAGCACTGCTGACTGAGTTCTCTGGATGAACTGTAGGGACGACATCGCTGATCTGGAAGATGCTAAGAAGCTGCTGAGAGAAGCGGTGGTGTTGCCCATGTGGATGCCCGACTTCTTTAAGGGCATTCGTCGCCCCTGGAAGGTACAAACACACACACACACACACCAATGTGCTCGCTTACATACTTAGAGCTGTATGTATTTCTTAAGTGCGCTTTTTAAAAGTAACTGAGAAATCAGTGAGAAGCTCACATTTTTCTGCGCCCAAAACTTAAGATACATTTTGAATCTGCTTCGCTGCTGAACTTAAAACAGGGAACCATATTAGCTTACAGTAAAGATGGTGGGTGTGCTACAATATTTCAGAGTCCTGCAGCTGAACGAGAGTTAAATATCAAGTAAGCCGAGAGTTCAGAGACAAATGTGAGAACGTTGTTACAAAAAATAATCTTTTTTTAAAAACATAAAGCGGGTTTATTGGAGAATGTTTAATTAAAAAGGGGGGGAAAAAATATTTGTGAACTAACTAATACAGTATATATCCTGACCTCATTAATCATTCAACGATCATTTATCGATCATTTCTGTTTTACTTTGATGTTTCTTTACTGAGGTGAAGTTGGCTGTATTAAACATGTTCAGAAAATCTACAAACATCCTTCCAGCGGCAATGCTGCGTGACTGCAACATAAATCACAGTTGTGCCCTCGTCTAATCTAAGTAATGTAAATGGATATAGTCTTTCACAAGCAATGCACTCCGTGTGTAAATATGGAAAGAAATATCCTGTGGTTTACATTAATCTCTCCCAGATTCGAACAGTTCTGCGATGACAACAGTAAATAATAAATGACTTGCACCTCCTCAGGGAGATGTACATGTTAAGATCTATCTTAATTCTACGTTAAAACTCACTTGCATGGCGCAACCTGTTTCTACAAATGTATAATGTCACTCCTACACTGAGCTCAAACTAAGCTACATCTGAATCTGGTACCACAGCGTGCTGCTCCTTTGCTCAGTTATGAAAACAACATTATCGTGAATGCTTACATATGTTTGCAACACTGACATATTCCATTAATGGTCCTGCTCAGTCATGCTGCCTCTCGGTGTCTACATGATTCTGGGAGGTTTTCCTGTACAAGCTTCTGTTGAACTTCATCATGTGAGGCCTCTTCCCCCTCAGGCTCGCCATGTGAGGGTTGATACTTAATCGTTTATTTTACAGCAGCACAGTGCCTTTCATTTTGTCTGATGTATGCATGCACTGTTGAACTCTTTACTAATATTTCTACTGCACGGTACACCTCTGCTCATCTCGCTTCACCGCTTCCCACCCGCTCTTTCTGAGCCTGCGTCAGTGTTTTATATCTAAAAATCTGTCCACCCCCATCCTGCAGGGAAGATAACACGCCTGTGTGGATTCTGCACCAGGGACTACAATTACAATACTTTTTGTGTTTAATGCAATCTCCATAGCAACAACAGACACAAATCAGATGCACAAATGTCAGACAGCAGCATGATAGTCCTAGTGTTTACAGAAGATGATTGCATCAGTCAGTGTACAGGATTTTATGAGTCTTAAGTTTTACCGATTTTGTTTTAGGGCGTGTTAATGGTCGGCCCTCCCGGGACAGGGAAGACCATGTTAGCCAAAGCGGTGGCCACAGAATGTGGGACTACTTTCTTCAATGTGTCCTCCTCCACCCTCACCTCCAAATACAGAGGCGAGTCCGAGAAACTCGTTCGTTTGCTGTTCGAAATGGTAAGTTTACGTAAATGTGTCTGTTCAGCAAAAACCTCACAATAACCAAGTAAAGACAGAAAATATTTAAAGAAAAAAGTCTCGCTATTTTCTTTTCTTAGGCTCGGTTTTATGCACCAACAACCATCTTCATAGATGAGATCGACTCCATCTGTGGCAGAAGAGGAACATCTGATGAACACGAAGCCAGCCGCCGGGTCAAATCAGAAGTTCTGGTTCAGATGGATGGTGAGTGGAATAGAGAAGTGAGGAGGTAAAGCTATGAAGGGGGGTTCATCCAAGAAAAAACATTCACTTTTTACCAAGAATTTCAATCAAAAGCATAAATATCTAGGTCAAACAGACATGTGAGATATCTGAGGATGATTGGAATGATATTTAGGATCAGGCTAGGACAGGGGTCTGCGACCTGCGGCTCAGGAGCCACATGCGGCTCTTTAACCCCTCTGAAGAGGCTCCCTGTAGCTTTGACAAAACAAAAACATGGAACATGTATTTTTTGTTGCACAGTGGACAATGTTTCAAAAGGAATCTTATCTTGGAGTTCGAGGTGATATTGTGACACTGAAATAAAAAATATTTTTTAATATTTCGTCAACTAAAAAATGCGTCGCATTCTCCTGCGTCTACGGGCGCGCTGCCTTTCCCTGCAGGGGGCTTATCTTGAGTTGCAGACTCCCGCCTAACTCGGTATGCTAACTATGGATAAAATATGGGGAGGACTCAAACAGGCCGGCTTAGTTCTGTGTTTAATTTATTTCAAAGTAGGCCTGAACATGCCAGCGTATTTTTTCCTTCTCTTCAAAAGAGTTTGGGGTTTTCCTTTTGTTAAAACAGGTAAAAATAGCAACAGTTTCTTTTTGTTTCATTCTGTAACTTCATAAATGCAACAAATGTAGTATAACTATATATTAAATCTATAAGCTGTGTTATCAAATATGTTTTGCGGCTCCAGACAAATCTTATTTGGTGGAAGAGGGCCAAATGGCTCTTTAGATAGTAAAGGTTGCCGACCCCTGAGCTAGGACTAGCAACTCAAGATCCTGGCAGGAATTCTGCTGGAAGAACATGATACGATATTTTGTGACTCTGAAATTGGAATCTATACGATTTGATCAATATATTAAATACTGGAAAAATGGACTACATACTCTCAAGGGATGTGACCTTAAAACCTGTAAAAAAAAGAAAAGAAAAGGAATAAATTATACATTGAAAAGCTGTTTTCTTGTGGCATTATATAAATGCAGTCCGTTTGTCCACTTTGTTACTAAATGTGTTTAACAAAAAAAGATCTGTATTGAACTGAAAAAAATCCAGTAACGTATCCTAGATGGATTCCAAGGTCATATGAATGGTGCCGTAATTTGTAGAACTTTGTAGTTTGATTGTGTGTGTGTGTGTGTGTGTGTGTGTGTGTTTTGCGACCAGGCGTCGGGGGAGCTATGGATAACGATGACCCCTCGAAGATGGTGATGGTCCTCGCCGCCACCAACTTCCCCTGGGACATCGACGAGGCATTGCGACGACGTCTGGAGAAGCGAATCTACATCTCCCTGCCCACAGGTGACCTCATCACCCACAGACTGACCTCACGACGTACTAGAGCGGTGGTCACTGTAGTAGTCTAACCGAGGCTGCACACAACAATCCTAATATCTTAGTAATAGTTTTTCTTTTGTGTGTGTGTTTGTAGCTGTGGGTCGTGTGGAGCTTCTAAAGATCAACCTGAGGGAGGTGGATGTGACTGCTGACGTGGATCTGGACCTCATTGCTAAGAAGATTGAGGGCTACTCTGGTGCAGACATCACCAACGTCTGCAGGTGCGTGTGGTAGTGAGAGCACTTTGGTAATTGATAATCAGTTCATTCCCTTCACCTCCTCATAAAATAACACTCGTAAATATAGATTTGACAAGATATAGAGAGTGTGTCCTTTCTATCGTAGCTATGCTTGGAATGGCAGACATTTTATGTTGCCCAAGTTCTCTCTGCTCATCTCCGGCTTGCATTGTTTCGTTGACCTTGGAAGTGTGTGGGCATATCATCCACACACAGCCTGCAGGAGTTCAGCCAGTCGTTGCTACGTGATCACAGCACTAGACTCCATCCTTTTTTTCACCGAGCATCAACAGCATAAAATGTACATTTCCAACAAAAGAGAGGCAGACGGACAAGGCTCTTTAAAATAAAAAAATGCATAAAAATGTTTTAACCACCTCGCTTCAACCTCAGGTAACAAACAAAACAGAACAAAACAAAGCACACATTAAGGGAAAATAACACAAAAGGGAGAAAATGAGTAATGATACAAATATAACAATTCAAAAGGATTCAGTCATCTGACTCGTCAGGCATCATATCTCGAACATCCGATCATAAGATGGAGGCAAGAACATTTGAACAGAAGTACAACTACAACTTTTCAAGTAGGAAATCCATAAAGTATGTATTTAGGGAGTATATTTACAAAATAATAATAATATATGCGTGTCTGAACACCCGGGCCCCTCTCTGCTCTTGTCTCTTCATGTGCATCAGGGATGCGTCCATGATGGCAATGCGTCGACGAATCCAAGGCCTGAGCCCCGAGGAGATCCGAGCTCTGTCCAAAGACGAGCTGCAGATGCCTGTGACCATGGAGGACTTCACCCTCACACTCAAGAAGATCTCAAAGTCTGTATCTGCTGCCGACCTGGAGAAATACGATTCTTGGATGTCTGAGTTCGGGTCGGTATAGAGAACAGTACCATGTGGACCCAGAGGGACCACGAAAGGAGGACTTTGAAAACGATGAAAGCCTTGAAGACGAGGGACTCGGGAGTGTATGTCTCTGAGCAGAGTGAACTCCAGTGTGTGAACACAGGCAGCACATCAGGGATCAAGACTTTACAGAGGCTCAAGTTCACATCAGAAGACTTGTGCCTTTTTGAGGGAGCTTTTTTTGTTTTTTTGTTAGCAACTTTGAGTTCCTTCACTCCTGCCCTTTCACACACTCTCCCCTCGTTGTAGCTTCGACACAATTGTCTGTGTAGAGACTACCAATCGCCCTGCTGCTGAGTAACTTAAGTGACCTGAGGATGAAAGGGAAACTTTTAAGTAAATAAAAATAAAAAGTAGCTTAATACACACAGGTACACCAGCAAACGCTTTACTCACATGTTGGGTCCAAGAACATTCTTATCCTAAAAACCCTTCTTACTTTTTCTGTGAAGCTTGTTCGCACGTGTGTTTTAAGTCAAATTCACTAATCTTTGTTCGTAAATTGCCCATTTCAACCTGACTAATGCCAACTGTTTACAAGCGTTCGTGAGATTTGTTCATTTGGATAATCAACTAACCTAAAATGGCTTTATAAGTTCTGTCCTGTTCTGCTCCATTTGTGGACAAGTTTCATTCAAAAAATGTTTCCAAAGAGTAAAAAGAAGAATTTCACGCTGCTGAGCTTCACATCCTGCTGTCAGAAATCAATAAGCACAGCAGTGGATGTTTAGCAGTCGTATTAGGAGACCCGAAATCATTTGAAAATCTTAAGAATGTTCGCCGGGGAAGCGACCCGCATTTAAAAACCCTGACGCAGATGTTGGCGTGAGAGAATTTTCCTAACGAATACTAAAGTGTTTAGGTTGCCAAGTCATTCAGATTTAGGCTTTATAATTGTGATTTTCTGGCAAATGCAACAAGTTTTCTTAAATCACTTGTGCGTGCCACTTGACAACAAATCTCTTCGTACCGGTGATTCTTGCACGAGGCCCTTTGTCTTAAAGAAGTGTACGTTTGAGCACTTTTAATGTATTTCCTTCAGGATGCCCGTGTACTTACTACTGACTGAACACACTTGAAGAACCACAATGTTTGTGTTATATAGTGTCTGGTTGTGTGTTTTGTGATTGTATTTTGTTTGTTTATTTGTTTTTAATTTCCGTTCTCTTGACACAAACAAATGCAGTCAAGCTGAAAGAAGACGGTAGCTTGACCCGTGGATTGTTATAAAGTATACTCGTCTAAAACCCTGTCTACTTAATGGTTCCTGTACTTGCATCTGAAGGATCTGTTGACATTCAAACTAAGAATTAACTCAATTAACTTGTCAGCATGAACAAGAAACCGTTAAAGTGCTGAGTAGACGCCATGAAGACTGTGACAAGTTTAAAAGCTCAGGAAAAAGCTTGGGAAATGACATTGGAATTGAATTGGGACAATTTTGTCAAACTATTGAAATATTGTGATTAAAAAATACTTGATACTCGCAAAATAATTGATTTGTATGATCAGTATTTTAGCTTTAGAGTAATTTAGAGACTCTTAACTTGTTTAGATCCATAGCAGCTGTTGAGCAGAAACATTTAAAAGTGATAATGTGTAGATATGTCTGTGAATATGTAGAGACCATCAGCCTGTCGTATCATCCTGACTGCCGTGCCTCGTTTTGTCAGATGTCCACGGTTTACAAATCTTCATGGATGTCATCCATACGGTTTCGTGAGATGCGCTCTACGTTACGTTGCTTTCTTGTTTTTCCCTTTCTTGTGTAGCACTCAAACACTCGTACATTTCTTTTCTAGGTCAACAGAAGTGCATTTGACTTTTGAAATGTCGTCTCCTGCCTATTTCTTTTTAAATGTAGGACAAATTCTACACGGCACTCTACTATGGTCTGGTTTTAACATTTTAACTCCTAACTCTAAAACATTACTGCAGGAGGTTTTATTGTCAATCGGTCTTTGTTTCCCCTAATTTAGCAAAAACACAACGCATTGAATTGTAAGGTGGTTATAAATGATTTTCTTTTTACTGTTTTGAAAGCAAAACATTTTCCTGAACCCTTAAATGAAACCTAAATGTGTCCCCATAATAAAACTAAATATTTAGCTAAGAAAGAAACCAAAACATCTTCAAGTATCTTGAAATAATTCTGCAGCACTGACCCATAAAAACACATTTTTTTATCCTGTGTATGATGTCGTGTTTACTAATGAAGGAGTTTGTAGGATGTGATGACACACTTGTGTTTCCTCATTGAGGGCAACAATACACAACACAATAAAGCAAGTATGTATCTCTGTTCATGAGAATTATAATGTTTTTGTTGTTAGAGAGGTCAGTATAAGGTTATATGTTCCCAGAAACCCACTGTAACCTTGTCCTGGAGTTCGCTAGACCTCATTTCAGGTGTCCATGTTATTTATGGCTCCAGGACCACGGTGAGGGAGGTCCCCCGTGCTCTGGAGGACCACAAGATGATGGACAAGGATCCCGAGAGGTGAGCGAGGTGGATGCAGGGGTGGAGTTGATAAGTGATGGATGTGTTTTTTAACATGTGCTTACAGAGACACCTGGATAGAACGGGTAAGGACTAATAAGAATTAGGCCTGTCTTTGTTGGGTAGATTGATATTCATTTAATGGGAATTTCCCCCTTAGTGTTGCACTTAGGGAGGCCAAGTTTAAAAGTATACAAAAGATTTTACTCTGTTATTGTGCTAAAGTACAATTTGTAGCTACTTTGAGCATTTTTGTATGAGAAGACCTGGTTATACCGCATACTAAGTACTAAAGTAATAAAAGGGTTTGGCTTATAAAACATGATGCAATCAGCTTAAAATAAATAAAAGTGAATAAGATGTCCAACACTATCAATAAAGGGTCTTCAGTTGCTTTAGATTTACATTTTACATGCACAACTAGGTTATAAAATATTATGCATTGTTGTAGAATGAAGCTCCCTCTCAACCAGCTGCAACATTCAAATGCTGCTTACATTTTAATGCATCAGTAATAATCATCAAATATTGTCATGTTTACTCCACTACGTTTATTTTATCAATTGAGTTACTTGTTACTTTACAGATTCAAATTATTGATACAAAATATTATCAACAAATAAGTAATATATAAAGCTATAATAAGCCTCACAGCTAGCAGCTGCAACATTAAAATCATAAATGCATTCATCAAATAGATTATAATCCAATAATATAAAATATATTATTCTGAAATGGGCCATTCTGCACAATGAGTACTTTTACTTTTTGTACTTTAAGTATATGTTGATGCTTATACTTTTATCATTTTACTTGAGTAAAGTTTTGAATGCAATACTTTTACTTGTAACAGAGTATTTCTACACTGTGGTATTGCTACTTCTACTTGATTAAATGAACTGAGTACTTCTTCCACCACTGCAAGCTTGTACTGTACTTGTAAGTGCATTATTTATGTAAATATATGCTACATAGTTACATTCCACCACTGCACTTGAACCATGCCATGTAATTAAAATGCAATGCTAAAGGTCAAATAAAAGTGCAACTTAAAAATAATGAAGCATGACAGAAATATTCAAGTAGAGTACAAGTAGGCCTGCCTCAGGCTACTTGAGTAAATGTAGACTACTCAGTTACTTTCCACCCCTGCTACTTTCACACACACAAAAAAAAACCTTGCCGAACCGTTATCATTCCTTTAGTAATTGAGATAATGGTCACATTATTGATTTGTCTCTACAATAATCGATGCTATCATTTGATACGCATTAAATAGCTGATAACGTGCTGCTGGCTGGTGTGCTGCGTGTCTCCAGTGACGCTGTGTGGCTGCATCAGCGCACGGTTGCAACGCGACAGACGTCTTTTCTCCGTTATTTTATCACAGCGGGTCTAAAGTACGCTCCACAATGGAGACTAAACCGGTCATCACCTGCCTTAAAACCCTCCTCATCGTATACTCCTTCGTGTTTTGGGTACGTAGCCTTTTTTCTCTCCAAATATAATCCACCATAATGTGTTTTTTTTGTTGTGCGTGATGAAGGGGTGGACAGCATCATCGACGGAATCATGCTGTTGTGTGAATATAACGCTAAATGGAAAAAACCTCTATCTTAATTTAGCGTTGAAAATGTCGTTTTGTATTTTATATCATGTGGCAAGGGTTAGACATATTTTTGCTTTCCCGCGGGCAGTGGAGTACATAGCACACATAGCATCATGGTTGTTGTCTTAAGCGCGGAAGAGGATGTTAACATCACCGATATAAACCTGTGTGATGAGACGTGAAGGGCCTTGTCTGTTCGATAAGGCCCGTTTAAACCCCGTTTCCCCACCACATAATGCACATTTTGGCGTCGTTGCTATATATTCTTAAAGGGTCCTTGCACTCTTAGGACGTATTTATACAGATACACAATGCCAATACTACCAGAAAACCTATCATTCCTTTAGGAACACGATAGAAAGTGCCAGAAAAACAGAAACACTTGAACAGTGATGGCAGAAGTAGCCTTTAGTTGAGTTAAAGTGGCGATACCAAAAAATACACTCCATTACAAATGAAAGTCCTGCATTGCTCAAGTAATAGTACACAAGTAGCCTACTATCTGCTAAATGTAATGAAAGTGACTAAAGACTACACATTGTGCTGCAGAATGGCCCCTGTGATGCATTGAGATGCAAGCAGCATTTATATGTTGTAGCTAATTTTATACATTTGGATACTTTAATGCATAATGTTTAATAAAGTGGGATGTAGAATTTAAATCTGCAAAGTAACCAGTGACTGAAGATACAACATGTCCCTCTTAAATGTAGTGAAGTAGTATAAAGTACAATGGAAACACTCAAGTAAATGACAAGTGTTGTGCTTTAGTACGTGTATTTAGTTATTCCACTACAGATCTTTGACTTCAGTAAAAATAGAAATATCATAATGTAAAAATACTCCATTACAAATTAAAGTCCTGCATTGAAAATCTTACTTAACAAAAAGTATATAAGTATTAGCCTCAATTATTATTTGCTATATCAATAATCTGAATCTACACAGTAACTACTTACATGCCACCACTGCATTTGAATCTTGTAATGTCATTAAATTGCAATAGTACTGCAGTAAATACCTGCAATAAATACTTTACTTTAAATGTCCGGTTAGTGTTACTGCAGTTCTTTGTTTGTTGACTCCCAATTTTTGAGGTTGCAATTGGTGGTTGTTTTAAGACAAATCCTCACATTGGAGAAGCTGGATCCTAAAAATGTTTTTCGACGTGCAAACATGTAAACAAAAAGCCGGGATCTTGCAAACGTCAGTGTGGCAACCTCTCATTTTCCTTTGTATGCTGTTTGTGTCCTGCACCTGTACCCAGCTGGGGTCGGATGTGTGCGTTTTCTATCTTCTCTGCATGATATTTTGTCCACCTCATTTACATACTGAACAAAAACATTAGACACACCCTACAATGTCATGTACAACACAGCACCACAAAAGCCCCTTTGCTAAGGTCTTAAACTGCGAGGCCTTGCTTTGATTTTAAATTCATTAAAATGCTGTGTTCACAATGCTGAGCGAGCAGTATAAAGCAACACTCGAGTGGAGAAGATTCTGCTCGTTTTTTCACTGTAATTAAGGCTCTTTGTTAGTAAGTGTCCTCAGGATTTGAGCCAGCAAATCACTTCAGAGAGCATCTCTCAAACCAAATACATTTGCTTCCAATTTTGGGATAAATTGCTTTCGAGATTATCTTTAGAAGTGAAATAGTGTTTTCTTATTCCCTGTATGGTTTTTTTAAGTGGTTTTGATGTGCCTTTGTTTACCTTTTCATTCCCAGCTGAGTCTTCACATCTGTGCAAGCTACAATATGAATCTGAAACAACATATAACCACAATACTGCAGGACTAACTGACAGTATGATGAACTTAGTGTGGTTTTGACCATAATTCTGGGGTATAGGCTGGATTTCTGTAGAGTACCATCTCTGCTTTCCTAAACTAACCCTTACATTGCAGAAAGAAAGTCCCGGTGGAAACACAAAAGCTGAAATCAGCCTTTTCCTTTCTGTGTTCACAAAGGTTTAAAAAGAAGAGCTGTGCTGCTGTGTGTCTCCCTGCATTGCAGACATGTGTCACTGATATGAACTTTTATATTTAGTCAGGATTGGAGCGTCTCTTACGTCTACAGCATCAGGTTTCAAATGTCTAAAGAGCAGAAGTGTCTCACAGCTTAGTGGTTGTCTTCAACCCTGACGGGTAAAGCAATGGAGAGGTTCGGTGGGAGAGCGTGCCTTCAATGTCGGGCCTCGGTTTCACTGTCATCCGCTTGTTGTGGCGAATAATGTCTTAAGTGAGAATATCTGCGTCGCCATACTTTGCACACAGGACGGTTAAATGCAGAGCAGGTGGTAAAGTCTGTGCGGTGTCCTCGCCAGCATATTTTGTCATCGCACCTTCTGTTGCTTTATTAAGCCTGGGGAGGAGCAGGAGGAGGAGGAGGAGGAGGAGGAGGAAGGAGGGGTGACCTGTATCAAACTGTGCTGCAACCAGGGTGGCCAGCCTGGCATTGAATTTCAAACAAAACATGCAGGGAGGAGAGGAGGGGGAGAAAAGGGGGTTTGAAGCTGTTTAGGATTCAGCAGCACACATGAAGTCTAGATGACTTGCCCCTGCTCCTTGGACTTAATTTCCCCGTTGGCTTTAAAATGAACACTTTAGCAATGACAAGACGATCCTTTATTTGTATGCTTAGGGGGCGAGATATTTTGTTACTGATGATGTGGGCCATAAAAAGTTAGTACATCGTCATCTAGAGGACTGTTCTCTGAAATGACAGTCTGCTCCGGCTGCTACAATCGCTGTTAATAGAAACAGTACAAGTCGTTACCAACCAATCAAATCGTCAGCCTGCAGACCTGAAGCACAGCCGGGGAGTAGCTGAGAAATAAGGAGGTTACATTAGAATTATTCTGCAACTCTTTCTGACAATCAAATCATTGGTCATTTTGTAAGTAAAAACATTTACTGGTTCCTGCTTCTGCGATGTGAAGATGATGTTGTGCTTTTCTGTTTCGAACATGATTGTAAACTGAATATCGAAATAATTGATTCATTTAGAAAATAATGAGTGGATTAGTCGGTAATGAATAGAATTAGCTATTTGCAGTTACTGTAACGCGATACAGATTTGTGACTTATCGTTTATCGCTCGGTAACCATCCCTTTAACGTCTCTGGGTGTTGGGTCACTGCAGGGCTGTAAGACTCACTAAATCTAGTCTAAGCCAAGACCAGATCCAGTCGAGTCCGAGTCAAGACCAAGTCTAAAGGCAGTCGAGAACAAGTCAAGACCGAGTGCAGAGCAAATCAAGTCCTGTTCAGGACCATAATAAGCTTTAGTGTCTTTCCAATCCTCTCCTGCGTAACCTAGGAAAATAGCAAATGTAGCGAAGTTAAAGATTGCTGGCCCATAACGCGTTCACACCCAAACAGACATTCCCGTCTTTATTATACAGTTTGTCACTATGTGTGTGTGTACTGTATAAAGACTTTGATCTAAAATGACATATAATAATAATTCTGTGATAGATAATTTCATCCATCCTCAGTCTAAAGCGACATCCACTAAGAGCTAAAGGTGCATTCCTTCCAAACTTCACTATGAAAGCCGTTCATTAATTAGAGGAATATTTATAAATTAATATTTTGTATAATCTAATTTGCTAAGGATAACTAGGTCTATATTTCCTTTGTAGAATATTTAATAAGGGCCAAGAACGAGCTGAGACAGCTCCCGCTTCCGACTAGTTAAAGCATCATTAATCAATGTTTTTAATAACAATAGGTCAGATGACTGGATAACTTGTGAAAGATGATGCCACAGAGAATTATCCCCCGGCTCTGCAGTTTCTCTCAGCGCTACAGGGGTTTTCTTTTGGTTTTAAAGCTTCAACTTTATCTACAGCAACAACTGCACGCTCCCTGCTCCGCACCAAACTGGGGACAGTGTAAGTTAGCGACTAGCTGGTGAACACAGTGGAGCATTTAGCAGCTACTTTTTTTATAGTATTTGAGACCAAAACAGCTAAAAGAGAGTGAATATTAGACTTATATTCATCAGTTGACCAGAAACAAGACTCAAAGTCAATGAAAATGTTTCTCCGTATCCGCTGGATGTGCAAATAGTGACACATTCGCCATATCAACTTTGTATGGTAATAATGTCAGGTGTTGTTTTCACAGCTGCCCCAAGTGTCCCAAACAAATGCTATATATTCCGAAGGTCTACTTGGACTCTATAAGAGCTTAAGTGGACATTTTCAATCAGTACACAGAGAGTCACTAAAACAGCACAAGTGCTTAAAGCTTTTCCACCGCTGCACAGCCAGAAAAACACACACACACCTATAGAAAACGATATCAGCGCACACAGCGGCCACAGCAGTAGAGGGACGAACAGGATGAGGATTCAGATAAAGAGATTACAAAAACACTAAACAGACAAACTCTTGAGACGATTGCAAATAGAAAATCTACCGGCTCTCAGTTCTCACTACGTGGTTCAACTCCATCAAATGTCGAGCCACAGAGGATTTATCTCACTCGCATCTAGCTGCCCACAGCTCGTCAATAACACCCATTTCTTTTACAGGTTTTGCTTATGTAATAGATACATGTTTAAGTTATAAATACAAAGACATAAATACATTAGGAATAGTGTTGGAAACCAACAACAGATGCGATGATCAGTTCACTACTTACTGTAAGTCGCGATGATATGATAGTGAACTGAATATATTTGGATTTTTAACTGTTGGTGGAACAAAAAAAAGGCAATTTGATTTTGAATTTATAGACCAAACGTTTGATAGATAATGAAAACAATCATTAGTTGCAACCTTAAACTAGCGTATCTGTAATGCCAGTGTGTGTGTGTGTGTGTGTGTTTTTCTCTCTCTGTAACCTTTCTTATCATTTCAACCTTTGGATGAAACTCGTCGTCCTTGTGTGTCACAGTGTTGATATGTAAATTCATGTGTGGATATTTGCATGAGATATGCATGGTCCTAAACATTCTCAAACCGCTCTCACTGTGGTTACGCTTAAAGGGACCCGTGACTAAACTGTGACCAAATCTAGAACAATACAGCAGTCGAAGGACAGACTGGTAATGTGTCATGGGGAAAAACCTTTGCCCTGATCACACCCTGCCAACGGGGCAAAGTGTAAATGTTATAAACACATTAACCTGCAGAGACTTGTTTAAGTTATAGACAGAGAGCGCCTGCAACCTGAGAGAAGGAGCCCGGCAGCTGAAGTGTACGCAAAGAACCTTTTGTATGGTGTTGTTAATGACTGCTGTATTATTACCATTTTTACGTAACATGACTTTAAGCCTCAGGACATTGTTGACTTAATTGCTAAGAGGGAACTTTTCTAACTGATTGGAGTCGCTGCTGTTTCAGTCATATTGGCTCATTTTCAGCTGAGAGCTAAAAGCGTTCTTCTCATTAGCTTGTGAGGTTTCAGGGTGCACAGAGACAGCCTCCTCGTGGGAAGGAGGAGGTTAGCATGATGAGTTGGCCCTCGCGAGAGACAGATCATCAGCAGCCGTTCCACAACCCGCTCTCTTGCCAACGCCAGTAAGACATCCCCAGCTGAGACACACGCCGCTTCAGCTGCCTCGTACAACACCCTCTTTTATCCGCAGCCTTCATTTGAAATGCTAAGATAGGCGCAACAGGAGGAAGCGTCTCGCCTCGGATCAAAGAGCTTCTTTGATATGTTCCTTTTCTTTTTCTCTCTTTCTTTCTGCGTGTGTGTGCAGGCATATTCATAAAGCAGGTGATTGCTTTCCCGCACAGCAGATACATTTGTGTCTTGTGTCTGTCGTCTCCTCCTCCCTACTCTAATTGCTCTGCTTTTTTCTTCCACCTTGATCCTCTCCCCCCTCGCTACGGCTGCTAAAACCCAGCCATTGTAATCTCGCTGAAGTGCAGAGATAAAGGCCTGTTCCCTGCTTTCATTCTGTTTCCTGTGCTCTCTCTTGTTACATCCATCTCTCCAACCCCCGCCCTCCAGATAACAGGAGCCATCCTGCTGGCAGTGGGAGTATGGGGGAAGTTGATGCTGGGCCCGTACATCTCTCTGATAGCCGACAACTCCACCAACGCCCCGTACGTCCTCATCGGCACCGGGACCATCATCATCGTTTTTGGCCTGTTTGGATGCTTCGCCACCTGCAGGGGAAGCCCATGGATGCTGAAGCTGGTGAGAGGCTGTAGGAGGAAGGGTGGGGTGTGATGTTGCAGGGGGAGATGCTGCTTAATTAGCCTCAGGTCACGTGATAAAAGGAATAATGGTTGACCTCTGTCCTGTGGAGAGGGATCGGAAATCCAATAGATGCTGCAGGGCACTTTGTCCGGTTAATGGTGGTCAAGTGTTAGAGTGTATATGTGCGAGTGTGAAAGCATAAGCAAATGATACACTAAGGTAGAGGTTTTCCATGCCAACTATGCAAATCTCCCTCTTCCTTCTTCTCACGCTGCAGTACGCCATGTTCCTGTCGCTCGTCTTCCTCGCCGAGTTAGTGGCCGGGATCTCTGGATTTGTGTTTCGCCATGAGGTCAGCGTGCACTACACCACGTAACAACAAGTCTAACACTAAAGCTCTTGTGATGTTAACGTGTGTGTGTGATTATGTGCTGCAGATAAAGGGAACTTTTCACAGGACATACACTGACGCGGTTCTGAACTACAACGCTGAGGATGAGGCGAGCCGTGCTGTTGATAACTTGCAGCACAGGGTGAGTTCCCCCGTGACGCAAAAGCATCAAGGTGAAACAGCTCATGCATCAGCAGCCAACCAAAACACAACCCCGAAGGCTAAAGGGTTGAAACACCAGCAATTCTATCTTCTTCTTCTTGTCAACAAATCCCATGAAAACCCAAAAACCTCAAATGAATGTATGTCACTAACACGTGTTGCCTCTATATGAGCACGATCGTCTGTGCCATAGAGCTCTATTGTTGCCCAAAGAAAAGTTTATTTTGAGTCAATGATTCACCAAATGTATTAAACCATAGCTGAAAATAGTCCCCAGTAAATGCATTACTAGTATAGTATGTCATTATTTACTCCTTTTTGATTAGCACTTGCTTAAAACTACAGTGCTAAGCTCTTTTAGGCAATTATTAAGCTTTTTTATTGTTATTAGTGCCTCATTTTTTAATAAGAACCAATATGAGCTGAGTGCCACAGACACATTGTTTGTTCTGGTCTTCACATGAGCATTGTTGACTATAAGAAAGAAAGAAAATAATACCGGCCTCATCAATCTCATTTGATTTCCATGCTCTCTTCTTTTCTGTGCATTTCTAGCTGCGCTGCTGTGGTGTGTATAACTACACCAGTTGGTTTGGCAGTGTGTATTACCCATCCAACGGCATTCCTGCCAGCTGCTGCTTTAACTCCTCTGACTGCAACCCAGATGAACTCCGCAATGCAACTCTAGCCCCGAGCAAGGTCTTCCACCAGGTCAGTGGGCCAATGTATTATCTGCGAGATACTTTATGTCATTATGAATCTCACCAGTCGGAAGCTGTTTGCATTTATCTGACAGTCCCTCATTCCCCTTTTCAAACCTCCCTCTTCCATACACTAACAACTGCCTCAGATTGTGTCCCAGATATCCATCTTGCCCTTAATTTGCACATATAACACGTCCCTGTACCCTCTGCAAACTAACCTGCCCCCTGTGTTCCAGGGCTGCTACGAGCTGGTCACTTCCTTCATGGAAACCAACATGGCCATTATTGCAGGAGTGACGTTTGGGATTGCTTTCTCACAGGTAAGTGTTGACAAAAACAAAAATCATATTTTGCAGGTGATGATGTGCAAGTAAAAAGGTGTCACAAGTGCACACGCTCTTATCCTTCTTCTTGTTCTTCTAAATGTGTGTAACAATGCTCGAAGAAGGAAGGAGATACCAGTTGCACCATCGTTCTTACAACTGAAAGGAGAAGGTGTCACAGGAAATGGCATCCTCATTTTGAGAAAGTGTTTATCCAATAAACATAACATTAAAATAAAAGCCCTTCTCTTGTCTGTCTTGCAGCTGATTGGCATGCTGCTGGCCTGCTGTCTGTCCAGGATCATCACAGCCAATCAGTATGAGATGGTTTAGCTGATGTGACGCGGCAGGTGAGAGACATTTAAAGATGGACACACACACACACATTCAGAGTTAAAGGTGCTATAATCTATATTATATTAACAATAAATTAAATTACTAAGAGAATGTAAAAGGTTTTAACATTTTCACCATGATGACTTTCTAAGATATTTGAAGTAAAGTGTCTTTGCTGCCCCCAGGTGGCCATAAAATCAATGAATGCTGGTTTAATTCTTACATATGTAATAAAAAAACAAATGTTTGTCTTTTTAGGGAGATGAAGAGAAGAAGAGACAAAGAGCCTTGACACATGACGAGAGTAAATTCCCGAAACACTATCACACACCTGAATTGGAATTTACCTCCCTCCGTCTCTCTCTGCCTGTGATCTTAATGTAATATCTTAATGTATCTTACTGTAAAGCACCATTCCTCGACTCACTGCTGTTGCATCAGAGCGTTCTATACCACACATCCCACCGCTGCTTGATCTAGAAGTTGCTCATTCGCACATATCTCGGATCAGTACAGCCTACAACAAGCAGGTAGACCTCGGTTGTCTGAGTTGGCGGCGTTGTTGGTCTCAGATTGGCGATTGGGTGAAACTTAGGCTTCTCAGTTGGCGGCAGCATGCTCCACCGACCGCCATCAGAAGACCACTGCACATGTTTGTACAGAATTACATTACTAAAGCTTGAAAGTAATACTTTAATGGATATGTTTAGTTTTGCATTTGACTTTGCTATTGCTCTCCATTGTATGTTCCTTTGGCTGGGACATTTTGTGATCTGATCATGTGTACTGAGGAGGATATTTTAAGTTTATATGAAAAACAAGAAAACTGACAAAGGCGAGAAAAGGAAGAATTGTATTAGCGTATTTTTACCTGTAGACGAGGCACAATAGTTTTTTGACCTGATAATTTAACCTAAAAGCAGATTGTGATGTAAATGACATGTTGAAATTGTAATTCAGTATCAGTTAAAGCTTTACCGTCAAACTCCACAAGCAACTTAAAATAACGCTTAACTTTGCCCTAATTTACCGCTCCTACATACACTTATGATACTTAATGTGACTCAATTGGTTTTTAGCAGGAGAAAGTCAGCTGTGGAACAAATCTGTTGCAATGTAGACTGAAGGACACACCAAAAAGTGATGTCATACTTCTCTATGACGCTAAATGGCAATAAGTTTAAGGGATGACAAAATAAAGGAATGAGATGCAATGAATCATTCAAATGGGGATAACAGCGCTTTCTCTTCTCCGAGGCATTTGTAGTGCCACGGCCGATTTTGTCAGATGAAAAGTGACTGGATTCTTCTGCGTGAATAATAAAGAAGAGCGATTTTGAGAGAGAGAAGTTAAAATCCTGCCAGCTTTCACACCTCCACACACCTGGCCAATCTGTGCGTGACGTGTGCTGCGCGACGATCCAACAAGCACGTCATCTGAAGCACACTGACACCTTAGTAATGTGTCCGTACTCGTCTTTCTGGTTTATGTCAAAGTAACCGACTAAATTCCTAAATGTCAAGATTTAGCTTGAAATAGCAACTTAACTCCGGCTGAATTGTATTTGCCGACCTCTAATAGTTAAAGTTTACAAACTTTTCAACCAGGAGAAGTCGGTGAAGCAGATTTTCAGCCTGTTAGGTTCATATCAAATCATATCAATTGTTTTCTCCCTGTGGAATATATTAACATAATGTAACGCCAGCTGTGTGTTACAGAGACGTCCACATCAGAGATACGCAGGACTCTTATCAACAGTGTTCATCTGGTATTCACAGTATTCTATGTAGTGCATCAACATCGTCATCACCTGTAGATATTTATCGGAAATGTAATTTATATGATGTAATGTTTCTCATTCTAATATGCTAATCCGTATCAATGTTGTGTCACAGTTTTGATTCCACACTTTGTGCTGTTGATCTGTATTTGTTTGATAGGAAACTCGCACTGGAAAAATAATTGTGGCCAATGTTTTGTTGAGAGTAACGTGCAACATGTAGGTGTTTCAATTTAGCTATATATTTATTATAGTTTAGTTGGCATACAGTTTCACCAAGTGATTTGCTATCTCTCTTTCAGTATGTGTGTGAGTGCTTTTTGTTTCTTTATTTGTGTGTGTGTGTGTGTGTGTGTGTGTGTGTGTGTGTGTGTGTGAGAGAGAGAGAGAGAGAGCGTCTATATTTTGTGGATCCTGTTGTATTCAATTTTGGTCAGTATTTGATTGTGGCTTTTCAAACCTTATTGCTTTTTAAAGCTGAACATTTATTTCGTGAATGTATGTTTTACAACACTCTGAATTGACACTTACTTTGTTCCTTCCCAAAACTGATATTGTCCTGTAAATACTAAGTTGTAATACCATCCTGCTTACACATGGGGTCACCAGACACTCAAAAGAAAATTGCACCATGATGTCTACTATTGACTAAGTCACCATTAGTGGTCTTATTATCAATAAATATACAGAATAACAATTGTGTTTAGCGTTTGTTCATTTTGCTATGACGGAGGCCGCTTTGCACATTTTAAATGTAGAATTCAACAGGTGTCGTGTAACATCTATTCACCAAAGCAGCACTGAAGGTCACTTCAGATGTTTCCAGGAGACTTAACCCCCGTTAAACTGGGAGAATTTACTACGAAGGGCTGATGAATGTGTCAGGTTATAATAAAAACAAGGTTTATTTTACTTATTTATTAGCTGTTTATCATTGGGAGACTATAAAAAGGGAGCATGTGTGCTGTTTTTACACATTATTCAGGACAAACTATATTTTTAGCTGCAGGATTAGTGTTAAAAGAGGTCGAGTTAAAGGTTAAGTCATGTTTAAAGTAGATTTGATTGTGTGGATAAATATACAGTATGTGCGGGTGGGTGTATTCTAAATCAATTTGGTGTGGGACAACCGAAACGTGGGACTTGTAGATCAAGAAATAGACTACTGGGTTTTTATGTAAGTTGTAAGTTAACAGATGCTCCAGATGCAGTGAGTTGCGTGCGGAAAACAAAGGTCACCTGGTTGACCTTCAGTTGTTGATAAATCCCCTTTGTGCTCCCTTAATTCCAACTAACTAACTATAACATATACATATTTTGGACTTACAATTAAAGTATACAGACAATTTATAGAATGATTTGCATTTTGTCATACTTGGGTACAATGACAGTTTGCAAGGCTTCTCTCAGTGTAAGTAAATAAAAAATAAAAGGTAATAATAAAAGCAGTAATAAATACTAATAGCATCATAAAAAGAAAAAATATATAAAAAATAATTTACACATTTACAAATGTACAGAGTATTTCAACGTGTCTGTGATTGACAAAAGAAGATAAACTACATATCTTTACTAAACTAGCTACAAATACACAAGTGTTCTTACACAGTAGCTAACTCGGTGTTAGCGATGCCGTGTTCCTGACAAACTTTGAACCCTTCACACACTTTGTGAGAGAACATTCTTTTTACAATGTCAACAAAAACACAGCAAACATGGATCCTGGGATAAATAAGCAAACTTCCAATTTATATCGGATTCATAAAATAACTAAATAGACACCTTGAGTAACCAAAGTCAATCTCCACATCACATGACACCCTCTATATATAAAACTTTTATGAGGGGAAACCCTAACCCTAACAGGAAGAAAGCTGGAGGGGGATCCCTCTTTCTACGAACTGATTGCACCAGATGTTGTGGCAGATTATCTGGGCTACAGTGAGCAACCTACACACTGAGAAAAACAGATTGACAACTTCCTGATCTACTGAGATACTGAGACAACAGACTGAGCTGCTACACTGCAGTCTGTATGACAACACAGGAACCACGTTTTTATTTCACCGAAAAGAAAATCAAATACCAAGAACTTGACACAGTTCCAGGCCAAAACAAAACTCACTATTTACTTGGGAATAAATTAACTTTGTTTGGTCTTGTCTGTAGTTTTCATCGTTGCAAATTATGTTCAACTCATTTTATCTTTGATCACTGAGTACCATCTCATCCACGTGGTGGCGCTTGGGTATCAACTAAAAACGGAAGCTGTGGAGAAGGGATGAAAAAAAGAGGGTATGCCGCATGTGTGGTGAGGTGGAGCGACACACACACACACACACACACACACACACACCGTCTGTCTCCGTCCGCTTGTTCTCCTGCGCTGCTGCGGGCTGCATCGGAAACAAGGCCGGAAAGCGGTGGGAAGGCGGGTAGGAGAGGCTGTTACTCGGGAAGAGATCGCGCTAACTGGGCTCGCTCCGATCTCGTTACGCAAATTACCGGCAGAGCGGCGCGACAGTGGGTCCGCTAATGGAGCGTGCGTGCCGCTGGCTTCCGCGCACTGCCCCCACACACACACACACACACACGCACGCACGCACGCACACGCACACACACTCCCCCGCCTCCCGAATACACTTAATGGGTTATAGGCTACAGGGAGGCATCCACGGGGGAAGCGCTATTACTCACACAGACACACACACACACACACACACACACCCGGACTCAAGAGCGCCCAGACACGTTCAAGTGCAGCCAGTCCTATAATGAAAGAAGGCAGGTTGCAGTCAATGCATATTTAACAATACAAATACAAAATGTTTAGTAAATTTCATCTTCATTTCTCAATCTAAGCATGTGTTTTTGAAACAAATACCTAAAAGAAAGACTCACTAAAATTAAAATGTGTCTCATGTTGCCATAAACGTGACGCACACACACACACACACACACACACACATATCAAGAGAAGTGTGACGTGAGCTCTTCGTGCATACATTTGCTAAACAAAACATGGATTCTGATAACGGTAATTAAAATAATATTCTATTTGTGAGATTAGAACGTGATCTATGAACTATTTTACATTTGGAAATGAAAATATTATTTGTTGAACAGTTAAGCCTTTTGTAAAAAAAGACAATTTAAAAAACGATTTAATATCATAAAGACTTGAAAACTAGGGAGTCCCTATATCCAACTTGATAATCACTGCTTTAAAATGTCTTAACAATATTTGAGAAATGCTGTGGTCATGATTTCAAGTACCTCTTTCAAAAATAATAGGAATCTTTTTCATTGGCTCAGAATGAAAGAAAATGTGTCTTATGACACAAAGTCTTATTAAACTTAGGATATGAATTACTTTACTGCTTTAGTGTGATTATGAATTTATTTTCCTCTTTTCAAACACACACTTTTCTCTTCTAATTGACAGTGATAACCTCATTTACTGCCTTATAAGGTGGTAATATAGCCGGCCTGTCCCACTGCACCCTTCTGTGTGTGATGTGAGTCGTTGCTGTTGTTGTTAATTGCTGTTGCTGCTTTTCCTCCTGCTTCCCCGCTGAACTTAGACACCATGCTTCACACTTTTCAGTAACATGCAGTCGTGATGACAAGTACTAGAGTTCCCACTCAAGCTGCCTATTCCTATAGCACAGCCCCCTCCCCCCCCCCCCCCCAGCCCTCCATCGCTCCTCCACTTCCTCCTCTCTGTCTTTGAAGCCTGGGATGATGATGACACCCGCCGTAATCGGTGGATGCTCAGCGTCTGACATGACACACAATTGAGAAACCCTTTCGAACTGATCCGGGTTTCATTGTTGCATTCAGGCATAGTCATTCACTGACAAGTGAAAAAGGGCCTTTCACGAGAGAATGGAGAAAGTCAGTGATGTGTGGCCTTGATTGACAGCCCTGTTGAAAAAGCAGCTCCGGTTCCCTATCTGATCTCTACTCTAACTGGATCTGGGATCAGTTTATCTTCACAGGGAGGATACCATAAGGCAGTTTGTGTACCTTTGCTTCCAAGGCAGATTTGGAATTAAGGTGATGTGGGTAGCGTGGGAAATGACATGATTACTTTGACTCAAGTCAAGTACAACTCCAAGGCACTTTAAAGTTTACTTAAGTATTTCCATTGTGTGCTGTTTTATTCTGTTACTCCTCAACATGTCACAGTAAATATTGTACTTTTTTTATTACATTTATACGACAGCTGTAATTACCTTGCAGAGTAAGATCTTAGATTTAGCGAGAGTCACTAACACTGACAGGCACCATTCTGTTGCATTTTAAAGTACTTTACTTTTGTGTTTTAAAGTCCATTTTTCTGCTAATACTTCTATACTTTTACATAGATTACCTTTACATAAGTAGATTTTATTTTTACTTGTAATGGAGTATTTTCTCCCGAGGGGTGGGCTCGACCCACATGACTTGGACTCGAGTCAGACTCGATTTGATGACTTTAGACAAAATAAAAATGACTTGCAACTTAACACAAAGGACTTGTGACTTCACTTGGACTTGAGCCTTTTAACTTGAAAATACTCGATACCTTCCCCCTATCCATCCATCCATCCATCGTCTACCGCTTATCCGGGTCGCGGGGGCAGCAGCTCCAGTAAGGAACCCCAAACTTCCCTTCTCCGGGCCACATCCTCCAGCTCCAACTGGGGGATCCTGAGGCGTTCCCAGGCCAGTGAGGAGATATAATCTCTCCACCGAGTCCTGGGTCTTCCCCGGGGTCTCCTCCCAGCTGGACGTGCCTGGAACACCTCCCTAGGGAGGCGCCCAGGTGGCATCCTTACTAGATGCCCAAACCACCTCAACTGGCTCCTTTCAACGTAAAGGAGCAGCGGCTCTACACCGAGTCTCACACGGATGGCTGAGCTTCTCACCCTATCTCTAAGGGAGACGCCACCCATCTGAGAAAACCCATTTCGGCCACTTGTACCCGTGATCTCGTTCTTTCGGTCATGACCCAGCCTTCATGACCATAGGTGAGGGTAGGAAAGAAGATCAACCGGTATATTGAGAACTTTGCCTTCTGGCTCAGCTCTCTTTTCGTCACAGCGGTGCGGTAAAGTGACTGTAATACCGCCTCCGCTGCTCCGATTCTCCGGCTAATCTCTCGCTCCATCGTCCCTTCACTCGCGAACAAGACCCTGAGGTACTTAAACTCCTTCACTTGGGGTAAGGGCTCATTCCCTACCCGGAGTAGGCAATCCACCGGTTTCCTGCTGAGAGCCATGGCCTCAGATTTTGAGGTGCTAATCCTCATCCCAACCGCTTCACACTCGGCTGTGAACCCATCCAGTGACTGCTGAAGGTCACAGACCGATGATGCCATCAGGACCACATCATCTGCAAAGAGCAGCGATGAGATCCTCAGGCCACCGAACTGCAACCCCTCTCCTCCACGACTACGCCTCGATATCCTGTCCATGAAAATCACAAACAGGATTGGTGATAAAGTGCAGCCCTGGCGGAGGCCAACATTCATTGGGAACGAGTCCGACTTACTGCCGAGTATCCGGACACAACTCTCGCTTTGGGCGTACAGGGATTGGATGGCCCTCAGAAGTGACCCCCTCACCCCATACTCCCGCAGCACCTCCCACAGTATCACCCGGGGGACCCGGTCATACGCCTTCTCCAGATCCACAAAACACATGTAGACCGGATGGGCGTACTCCCAGGCCCCCTCCAGGATCATTGCGAGAGTGAAGAGTTGGTCCGTTGTTCCACAACCAGGACGGAATCCACATTGTTCCTCTTCAATCAGAGGTTCGACTACCGGCCGAACCCTCCTTTCCAGTAGACTTTGGAGTAGACTTTACCAGGGAGGCTGAGAAGTGTGATACCCCTGTAGTTGGCACACACTCTCTGGTCCCCCTTTTTAAATAGGGGAACCACCACCCCGGTCTGCCAACCCCTAGGCACTGTCCCAGACTTCCACGCAATGTTGACGAGGCGTGTCAACCAAGACAGCCACTCAACACCTTCCCCCTAGTCCAAAGATTAAAAAGTCTATTATTTTGTGTGCCACAAATCAATTTGTGATTTCTCTTCATTTCATGAATCGACTAACATGAACACTATTCATTCCCAGCAAGTCGACACTAAATTCCCCAGATCCTGTTTGTTTGAATCAATCAGACGGCATCCAATCAAGTTGCAGGAGAGAACCATGAAGAAGTAACGCTTTGTTACTGAGTGCCACTTGGAAAAAGTTATACCATGGATAATTTTGTCTGCATAATACATCCAGTGTGCAAAACGTGATGGTCGAAAATTACATTTGGTGAAGATGGCATTGTGTCTTGTTCAGGACTCAGACTCAAAGTTCAGGACTTGTGAGTCTTCACTTGGGAATTACTTTTGACTTGAAAAACAATGACTTGGTTCCGCCTCTGATTTTACATATTTTGATTGAACGACTTTGACTAATTAAAGTAAATTAAAAATTAAAGTTGTGTTGCCTGTAGAGGTAGAATAAATACGGAAGTCGGATGGGACATATATGGAGAGACAGAAACTCAACCGGCAGGTTTATCTGTCCATGTTCATGTTCTCCCCATTCTTGCTGAGCAACAATTTTGAAATAGTGATTCACTTTTAGTTAGAACAATTTGTGCCCATAGACATCTGTGACTGGGTATGAAGTATCAATCAGGTCCTCCCCTCCCTCTTTTATTACTGTGAGCCTGTCCCTTAAAGTCATGTAGATCTATTTTAAACTCCATTCACTGAATCAGTCAGACATGTTTTGATTTGACGGCGGACAGGTGGATTTATCTTTTTGTTGATGGCTCCAACGTGGAAAACATGTATTCTACAGTTTCAGTCTCACTCGAAGTGTTTACAAGAGCTCAGGTTTCAGGTTGAGCACTTCCACAAGAGCACATACAGTATCCTATGATACTGGAAGGCTATTTCTGGTGCAGGGGTGTGGAAATCCCCCCCTGTTTACCAGCAGTCCTAGATAGAAGAGTAGGGGGGGGGGGGGGGGGGGGGGGGGTCAGCTGTCGACCAAAGCTGCTGGAAATTGGCTGGTGCAACAGTTCTGTTTTAAGTGTAATCAGAAAAGCTTGTCAGTTCTGTAACTGGCTTTGACTAAAGTAACCCTCGCAGGAAATGACCAGGCCTGTAATATTCCTGCAGGGACGCCGAGTGTGAATTTCGGACTTTTATGACATTTTCCAACCCCACTGTATCACAGTAATCGTGTTATAATCCGACAATTGCAACAAGGATGTATCTTTTGGTGAGATGCCCATTGATGTGGCACCAATCACTTCCCTCATCTCATCATAATTTAGGACTTCCTTGATTGATGCTATGTAAACGATCGCTACTCTTACACGTGTTGTATATCAGTGTGTATCTAAACATGTAGGCTACTCAAGAGAGGGCAATAGTTTTAGCAGTGATCAGTGGTGGAAATAGCCAAATGTACTTAACTACTGTCGACTAATTAAGTACAGATTTCCGATATCATTTTTTTTGTGATGTGCAAAAATGAACGAACAAATCTTTTTGAAATAATCTTTTAAGTGTCCGCTAAGTACCGGTAAGCCTGTCGAACGTGCAGGCGGTCATGAATCCCCGACCTTTCACTCTCGCTGTTCTGCTACTGCAGTCGCTCACGTCTCAGGACAAGTTGGAGTACATTGTTATTCTGACAAACAAACAGAGAGCGTAACATTCATCTTCACTGGAGTTTTGTCAGGGCCGGGGGAGATGCAGACACAGATTCACACAATCCTAGGCGGTAAACTATTCTACTTCAGTGCTACTTAGATTGGAGGAATTACATTTTTTTATCTACAGTTGCAAAATAGTTTTTTTTATTGAAATGGCAAACAACAATACTATATAAAAATCAAATAAACAATGTAGGCCAGTAATCATTTAAAATAAATATAAGCACGACTGCTCACTGCGGAGCATAAACAATATATAATAGATATAAACAATATAAAAATAGAAGTGTCACGAGCCTACGAGGCTTTACATTACTTCTTAATAGCAAACAACGAAAGAAACAAACCAGTAAAGTAATACCTTTATTAATGCAAACTTAAACATGATGACTGGTAATGCATAGAAGAGAAGTTTTATGGGGCGGACACATAGGTGGCCCATTAATTATCCTGTGACCCTTTAGAGGGGGTCTGACCCCGAGCTTGGGAACCATTGGACTTAACAACCTACCTAGTTCAGAACTAGCTCCACCTGATCCAGCTACACCAGTCAAAATGCTGCCTAAAAATTAATGCATTAACAATCTAATAATGTCATATTTCATAATACCCGTTATGTCAGGCTACTATATCAGGGGCTATTTTGTTTAGTCTAGGCTTAGTTTTACTTTTGATAGAAGTATATTTTGCTAATAATACTTTTACAGGTTTCACTTGTAACAGAGAATAAGAATATGATATGAATAAATTGTTTTTTTTACTTAAAGAATACTTCTTCCACCTGTATGTGACACACTGAAAGTCAATTCTATGAATAAAATCAAAAAGATATTCAAAAGCTTAAGTGCCCGACCACGTGTTTCCTCTGTTTTCGATGTGTGATCTAGTCAACAGTGGCCTCATCATTGGTCCAACATCCTCTTTTCCCGCCTCTGATGAAACGCATGCGGCCATCTGATTGGTTGAACTTGTAGGCCCGTGCAGTGGGCTGATGGCTCGATCTATGAATATTCATCCCCGGTCCTGCTCGTTCAGGCCTCACCCTGCATGTCATCGGAACAGAATGTGGGATGTGGTGATGTAATATCAGTCATAGCTTTCACCAGAAAACAAATCCTAGTGCATATTCACAAAACAGCACATTGTACGTTAAGTGTGGAATCAGACTGTGTTGAATTGACAACTGTTGTGCGTAAATACGCGCGATAAAGCTTTAGGCGTGTATATATGTGTTGTTGTTGTGTTATATCTGCACTTTGTGGATTTGGTTTCACCCCTAACTGTCAATTTGAAGCCACTCCTCTTTCAGAAAATCTGCCAAACGTCTCCGCTCTGCTGGGTGCTATTTCAGGTCATTTGGGTCTGGTTACAATAGCAGTGAAAGAACTTGACAAACAGGTTGTAGGACCGCCTTTAAAGCAGGAACGTTGGCTATATAAACACACACCTTTCTTCTTGCAAAACTAGAAACTACGACAAGGGCTCAAACACTCATCACAAGGGAAACTCAACTCGCCTGATTTACAGGACAGCCAATCCCCGCTGTAGCATTAAAGACAAGCAGACGCGCCTCTAAGCCGATCAGCCCGGAAATAAAGCAGGGCACTCAGAGGAGAAACAAACAAGACAAGTAACTCGGATCCACAAGAGAAAAAAACCTCTCGCCGTGATGATGATGATGCTGCAAGAAACCCCGACGCAGAAAAACTCCCTCTTCAACGCCATGAACCGCTTCATCGGTGCCGTGAACAACATGGACCAGACCGTCATGTTGCCCAGCATGCTGCGGGACGTCCCGCTGGAAGAGGACAGGGAGATGAGCTCCATGAAATCGGACGAGGACGAGGGGGACATGTACAGCTACTACCAGCTGCTCAAATCCATCCGCTGTGACATCGAGTGGGGGGTCAGGTGCGCAGCAGCCGATGAGAGGCTCAAGGAGGAGAGCATGATAATCTCCCGCAAGAACTCTTCCGCATCCACTTCCTCCTTCGCATCATCAGAAGAGGAAGAGGAAGAAGAAGACGAGGATTTGCAGAAGCAGGTCCAGTTCCACCTGACCGGGCTGCAAGGGGTGCTGTCCAAGCTGACACTGCAGGCCAACTCTCTCACCAAGCGCTACAAACAGGAGATCGGCATCTGAGGATGGAATAAGGAGGATAAGCTCGGAGCCCAGAGAAACGAAACATTATTTTTATTGAACTGGCTGAACCGACTTTTCTCAATGGGCTCTTTTGCTGCTGTTGTCACTACTAATGACATTTATGGACACACATTTGAATGGTAGAGAAAAAGACAGCTTACTTCTCTCTTTAGTTTACTCTGTGGTATTATTGACTGTAGATGTGTTGATCCAGAGGAAAGCATTTGTGTACTTAACACCAAACGTATACGTTTTGCACTCCTAAAGTTTTGTACACATATTGCGTGCAGTTCCTGTGATACATAGATGAAACATATTTAAACCCTTTATTTAATGTATAATGTATTACCTCACACTGAATAGTTTGAGAGCCAAATGTTATTTCAAAGTTGGAGAAGAGGAGGGCTGCATGAACTACGGGACCTGTTGTCTGAACCGCCCCTCTGAGGGGAATACTGACGAAAGATTGAGCTTCCTATTTGTGTTGCTGATGATGTCAGTGTGTTCAAATGAATGTGTCTTTGTATGATAAGTGCTCCTTCAAATCTGATATGTCTGTGTTTTTAAATTATGCTTGCATGGAGGGAGGCAGATGCTCACTGTAGCTGATGCCTGTGATCTCCTAATGCCCTACATGGCCAATGAACCAGAATAAACTGATAATGTTTCTGCATAGAACATAATGAGTTTCCACAAGATGCATTATTGTTATTGTGTATTTGCTATTATCATGGTATTAGTGGACATACCATCTGTCAAAATAAGCAAATGCTTTAATGTGCACCTTCTGCACCGTTTTTCTACTGATAATATTGATTCTGAAAATAAACTTTTATATGAACTTCATTTTTTTGAGTATTGGTTTTTCATGAATACAGTTATGATAAAAAAATAATCACCAACACTGAATTTAGCCATAAGTCAAACATTTTTTTAGAGAAAGATCTCCATTAGTACAGGTGATACCTGACTTATAGGTCAATGCTTTGTCAAAACAAGATGTTTTATACATCTTGTATGGCATTAAAAAATCAAATCTGAACATGAAAAATGTTTTCTTCAGAACCAAGGACGTTTTACTTTAATTGCTGAAAAGAAATCAGACAATTGGGAAAGCAATTTAGAAATTTCAAAGGACTACAGTACAAACTGACAACAATATTACACAAAACATAAAAGAACCAGGACAGAAACAGTATTGTCTGCACATCTCCAGTCCTTTTCTCTCAGCTTAGAAAACAGGTTTAATCCAAAAGCATTATTTTGACAATGAGTTCCATTCTTACATCATACAAACACTGCAAAAACAGTCTCAACCGTTGCCTTCCTTTTGCAAATGCTAGTTAAGCTAATTACTGCAGCTAAAACTATAAACCTGTAACAAAACACTGCAGTATCTATTATACAGCTCATAATAATAATACAAATCTGATATGTTAAGAAACATCATCATTTGCACGTTTATAACACAGCTTCCACTCAGAGGTGGATTCAAACCGTGCAGGTTGAGGAATGTTGCCTATCAGTAAAGCGTGACAACACCTTGAACCGTCTGAAAGTGCCTGAGGGGTAACGATGGTTGCTTCAACCATGTAACATGTATGAAGCCATATATAACGCATCCAAAAGTAATTTGCCAGTAATTTTAATAACAGATCTCCCTCAGTGTTGTTTGAGTATGCACTTGAATAAGTTAAGCTTTTTTACTTTATATATCTTTTAGAAGAAAGATATATTTGTGTTTGTGTGCACGCACAAATGCACGTGTTGTTTTATATAATACAATGCCAGTAATTTTAATAACAGATCTCCCTCATTGTTGTTTGAGTACCTGTCAGTGACAGCCTCAAAGGCCAACGAGGAAAAATGGGTGCAGCTGGAGTTTTAGTGTCACAATAGGTCAATAGTACAACACCCACTTGCCACTTTCATTCTTTCTCACTCTCACACACACCCACAAATTTTGCATAAAACCTCCACACAATAAGGAGAGCACATGCAAAAATGTCTTAATGATAATGTCTTTTCAGTGGAAAGACAATAGCAGAGGAAATAGAAAGTGACTTTAATAGATCTCAAACCACAGTGGACACATAACTCTATAATGAATAGTTGGTATTAAATTAATCTCAGTATTATACAGCTATACTCCACAATACCTATGTTTGGGGTAAAATGTATTGCTATGTGTTGCAAATACAGGATCCACTTTAACTATTTATTATTTTTTTTCAGTTAATGGGCTCCTCAAAATGACGAAAATTGACAAAATATTTTAACATCTATCTCTTTTCAGAGAAACATGAAGCATACTGTCTCTAATAGAAATCCAGATCAAGGGAGCGTACACCTTACACATCTTTAAAGAGAAACACCTTGAAAATTCTTTCTTTTCTTTGATTCAAAGTGTTTACAGGAAATGCAGCCGCTTCTGTCCACATTCAGGAGAATCAGGACAAAGTTTACATGCCTTTCTGTTTTTCACTAGGTGAGGTTTCTGGGTTTGTAAAAAACATCCGTTGAGATAACCTTATCGTTAACCTTAAGGTGAATACCAGAGGCTATCACTGAATAGCAGTGTCAAACTCAAAACACTTGCATGCACAATCTTACTGAAATAAAAGTAGGTAATTAAAAGAAATAAACAGCAATAAGTATTACAGAGGCATTGACGTGTGAGAAGCAAAAATGAAATCTGCAAAATATAGCTGTCACACAGATTTGTTGCACAAAACATGGAAATACTCAAACAAAGTAAGGTACCACGAGAAAAGTACAGAACTACAGTAAAAGTATTCAGCCCTATCTCGCCTACAACTTGTTCAAAATCCAGAAAGACTCCTCAAGAGATCAAGAGAGACCAAGTCTCGCCTATACTATATTTTAAGATTATTTTACTTGTTTTTAAAGCATTGCATGGACTGGAACCTGGTTACACTTCTGAACTCCTCATACCCTATTCTACCTCCTGTTCTCTCCAGTCTCCATACCGTGCACCCAGCTAAAAACCAAAGGTGATTGAGCATTTTCGGTTGTTGGCTCTAAATTGTGGAATAGTTTGCCACTAACAATTAGACCCCTCCCCATGCATACATTTAAAACCTGTTTAAAGATAATTTTTCCCCCTTAGCCTATTCATTTTTCTTCATGCAGACTTGCCTGACAACACTTGTTCTTTTGTGCAATACTGCTCTATAAATAAACTTGACGAATTTTAGTTTCACTACTGACTGATGAAACCACCTAAAACACCCTATAAATATGGCAGTGGATTTCCCCACATCTTAAGTGTTATTTATTTTTGTTAAAGTGCATTAAAACAAAGATGCATTGAGTTTAAATGTACAGGTCAGAGTCTTGACAGACCTCTCTCTTCCCTTCGATGAGACATAACTCAGAACGGTTGGTGATGCTTTTTGTCCTTTTGTGCGCACGGTAGAAACCGGAAGTACAAGAAAAAGCTACAGCACAACAAGACAATTAATTGAAGCGAAATAATAAAAACAATAACTGTGACTGAAAATGGATAGTCAAAACCCAAAGTCAACTAGTAACGATTCACGCTGCGTATTTTTTAATACAGATTCAGAAGACTATCGATGCGTAAGTAACTAACGTAACTGTAAACCCAGTTTAGCTAATTTGCTAGTTAGCAACATAACATTTCACTGTTAGCTCACTATGCGTTGGTAATTATTTACTCGACATGATAGATTTATTGATTAATCGATTGATAAGTCGATGTATGGAGGCCTGACACCTGCATGTTTCCCAGTGTTAAACTGTAACCTTGTGACTGAACTGTCAGTCATCTAACATGCTAACTAGCTGCATTAATTGGTTGAATATTGACGTTATAGTACAACCATAGTAAAACGAATTAATCTCCACTTAGTAAGAAAGAGCTAACATTACCCAGTTGTGTGTGACAAGCTAACTAAAGCTAACCTACCTGAGCATTACCAGCTTTATGTCTTTTTATCTATTGTTACTCATACTTAATGAAACAGTGTTTACCAACATTGTTCTAGAGTTGAGCCGCAGACATGCAGCCGGAAAGACTCCGTTTGTAAAAGATAGTCTGGTTAAAGATAAGCAGAGATTGCGAACACAATCTTGAAATGATAACAAGTGAACCTGTTTCGCCAGTTGTTAGCTGATTGTGAAGGAGAGCAACAACAGTAGGACAATAACTTCAATGGTAGAAAGTAACGAAGTGCATTCAATTTCTTTACTGATATACAGTGTTTATGTTATTTTGCTCACACCAATAGGAGCACTGTACAACTTAGTGTAATCAAATACATCAAATATAGACTGGATAATACCCAGTGGTTGAATCAACACCTCTCTGTCAAAGTCTCAAGCACAGCATGACCTTCAGACAAATATAGATTCAAATGATATTGCATTGAATGTACAGGTGTTTGTGGTATTGAGTCCACACCCTGTGGATTGGTGTAAGAGATTAACAATGAACCTGTTAAAAGTTCTTATCTTCAGTATAACCTTGTTATGAAAAAACCTGGCTGACCATGAACTGACATATGGGCAGATTATTAAAAACACAGTGTTGTTCATGGTGCAGTAAACATGTTATTTCAGTAGGTGTAACTTTGTGTGCCAGAAGCTTTAGGCTCCAGGTTGTCATCTATACTTGATTAAGAATGCTGCAGCAATGCTGTCTTGCGTTGAGCTCAAGTCTCTTCTTTAACGTCAAGCAGTTTCCTGGAATTGCAAGAGATCAATCATAGTGTCCCATACACTGTCTGACAAACCCAGAAGAAGATAGCCCACAGTGATCAAGCCAGCTATACCAGTCTAAATTTGGTATCACTCATGAAAATGAAGTGTTCATCCGTTCCCCATAATGTTGTCACTATACGTTTAGTCTTGGAGTTTTGTTCCCTGATTAATCCTTTTCCTTTTTGTCAGTTGAACAGATTGTCAGAGTCTGTTCATTAGACTTCAATAATTAGTCGATTAATTAACAGTCAATAAACAGAGAAAAAAGAGAGCAATATTTTGATAATCAAACGATAATTTAAGTAATTTTTCAAGAAAGAAAACTCATTTTATTTTACTCTTTGGAAGAGAACTGTCAGATTTTTGTTCTTCACCCCAATGTTGCTCATCCTTTTTCGGTATTAGGTAACTCAGGGTAACTCATGATCATTTATTTCCTCATGAAAACCACGATACAGATGCTAATGTGACTTGATCATGAGGAGGGGAAATCCACACCCAAAAAGCAGGATCAGTCATGCACTATTTATGAAACAATTTGTAACAAAGTGCTGAGCCTGAGCCTTTTTAACACTCCTCCAGTTTCATATCGGGATCCATCATTCAAATGCAATTACAACAGTAATAACATGGTAAAAGGCCTCTGGAGAAAAAATGGCAGTTGTCTATCTCTCTTTGTCAAATCTTCTCTTTCTAATGTATCCAGAAATCTTACGTCACTGCAAAAACAAATTATTGTATTAAACTTAAAATTCACTTGCATTAAAAACATGACGTGACGCAATTACAGGCTTTTGACTGATCGAAGGTTGTGACTGCTCCGAGAAAACCGGTGTAGAACATTGTGTGCGAAAGGCCATTGCAATAGAGCATGTCCTGCTGTAATTTGCATGCAAGACTACAACCAGGGCCCCTTCATTTTCCCTGAAGCTTTTAGGACTGACTCACACATTTCTCATTCTTTTCATTCCTTCGCTCTCTTCCTTTCCTCTCTTGTTTCTCTCCGAGTTGCTCTCAGATCATCTTCAGCTTGGATGTTGCTTTGCACAAAATATGTAAAGTGTCAGGTTCTAGGTTTTCATTTCAATAAGCCGTCATTTAACAGGCCTCTGAGTTTTACGGCATGTTGAATAGCGTCAAATGTCTGTGGAGGTCATAAACAACTTTTGGTGTCTTAAAGGCGTCAGTAGTAGAGTGCAAATACTCACATTTGAGATTATTCGGGTTGCCTGAAGTGTATGTAAACTCCATTTTGTTATACTTCCTTTAATTACACACATGCTTGCACGCAAACACACAACAGACATGCTTGAACAAATAGCAGTCTTGTCAACCCAGTCATTTCTAAGCCGATGATTGTAATGTAGGCAGTACTGTATTTGTTTTGCACTTTTCACTCAGTTTGCACTGTGCTTTACTTAAATCAGAAATATTACACAGAGTAAGTGATGCAAAGATTAATTATACACTTTAATATGTTGTTTTTTTGTTTATTATTTATGCATGTGAGCCATACGGTCATGAATTGTTTCTGATTTACAGGTGGTGATTTTAACAGTAAAACGAGCCACGGGAACCTTCTCCTTAGTAGGATGGTAAATATTTCCTCAAGTTTCTTTTTTTACACGATACTTTGTCCTGAAGCCTTGACTTTTATTTCACACCACATAGTTCCATCTATATTGCTGGAAGAGTTAATTCTAGTATTAAAGTATTAAAAATTCTATTTTATTTGAACAATACTTTTGAGGAAATGAGTACGTTGGGACCCAAACGCACATTAATAATTTCATAGAAGTCGTCGGATGTTTTTCCCATTTGTTTCAATATTCGGGTGGGATTTTGCAGGTGGTATCTAGTGGCATTTTGATAAACTGCATCTTAACATTTTGGCTTTAACATATGGCTGCGGAGGTGGCGGCTTTTTGGCCGGTGAGATCACTCCTTCAAATGCTGCTGAGCAGGTCTTTGGCAGGTTTTCTTCCATTGACGTTAGTTTCAGTCTAAACATTTTTTTAACGGCCAGTAATCGAACTGTAAGCTAAAGAATATCAGCAGAGCAAAGGTTACAATAGAGCACGCAGGGACAAGTGTTGGCCTGTTTCTGTGCAGAAAGACAGTATAGAACACCAAACGACTCGTCTCTTCAGATTGATGTTAGCTGTTAGCATGAAACGTCTAACTGTTGTCTTTCTTCTCTCCACACAGCATTTTCATGCTGTTTGTGATCTGGCTGCTTCGCAGGTATCACTCTTTGGCTCAGGTAAAATTCCACTACGAAGTACAGCATGTTTTGACACCTCCCCCCCCCACATTTCTGTTTGTTTAATTGCCACCGTAAATATGATCAATTAGCCGTGGCAAATCTTGGCATAATTCAACCCAATTAAAATGCACAGATTAATTAACTGTGGAGTTAATTGCTTCATGGTTGTTCTGTGATAGTGACGGCTGTCTTTCCCATTTAGGTCTGACTATAGATGGAATAATATTCGTTACATGTTCTTTTTCTTCCGCATGTTTTCTTTTATCCAAAATAGTAAAAAAAAAAAAAAAAAGTCTAAAGCAGATCGGTGTTTGTGTGCGCATGCGCCTTTTCAAGTTGCTTTTTCACCTCGAAAGAAAGCCCCTGCCATGCCACAACTTCCTGAGCTTATAGTACTCCTCCACTACTCTCATCATAAGGTGAAAGATCCCCATATGCGGCATGAATTAAAACGTTATGGCCGTTCAAATTTCCCATTTTGTCCCATTTCGGCCCGAAAACGCCATCGCTCTCGTGCGATTTCCTCGGAAACGGCTGGTGCCATTGAGCTGGGACCAAGTGGTTTGTGTTCAGAGGCTCACTGGAGCACATAGTAGCCGCGTGTTTTCTCTTAAATACCGATCCCCAGAAAGTAGCATTTTACGGCCTGTGTTGTGTTTTTGAAGCCAGTGCAAGCAGGTCTGTCCGGCTTTGCAGCGCTCCACGTTATCCTCCTAATCTAAAGTAAATGACAGCTTAATGTGAGGCTCTGATGGATCCTATTACCTCTGGACCAGGTCGCACAGAGTAGCGTCACCTCCTCCTGCTCTTTCTCTGCTCTTCTCACACCACACAAACCCTCTCCTTACCTCCATCCCATGACAAAGGTTATCTGTCAGTCAATAATCTGTAATGCTCCACCTCCTCTTCCTCTGTAGCGTTGT